>NW_026880862.1:0-33737 GCF_032173495.1 Musca vetustissima
AGAATAGTTATCGAATTATACAAATTATATTATTGTAATCAAGTCCTATAGTGCTAATTATAGTAACAATTTCAAAACTTTTCGCGACTGATCCGTAAACTTCTATTACGTCATTATTACATTTTAGTGACATCCTGAATTTTGGTAATCTATATGTAGGACATTTATATTGATATTTCATTGGATAATATAATAATTACCACACGGCCCAGGACACAACTACCACGGAACTCTAACTTTCTGGGGATTTTTTTTCCAAGCCTGACCAATATTTCGTGATAGTTGCACCCTCTTGACCGACTAGAAGTCAACAAATATTACTAATATTCAGTACAGCCCTTCGATTTACTTGTTCAGATTTCCTTCGCCGTGGCTTGTGTTGGGATCTTCGGCTTTCAATTGTGACCTATAGATCAACTCAAAATAATACAAAAAAATAAGTTTTCGGTTCAATTCATCCCAAAATTATTATCTGATCATCAAAAGCGATCATTCTAATGTTAATTGTTTACTAAATAATATATGAATCCGTATGCACTATTTAAGTGTAACTCCCACATCCGAGTACATACGACAATATTATTGCCACAAATTTAAAGGTTAACTACTACTCTTGGATGTACTATCAACTTCTCTGGTCTATGTCCTTCAGGGGTAAATATATACGCTATAGAATACAATTTTTGATATTTATATTGATATTTATCATCCTCTTCTCCAGGTAAAATTTCGCGATGTTTCGGTCATAATTGCGGTCTCTGGAGCGACGAGAGAAAACTAAAAGTTCATTTTATCCCCTAAATATAGTATTAACCGAGCTTTTGCAAAAACAATAGGGGTCTTCATTGGCCAGAACCAATCCTACTTGTAAAATTTTGTGAAGATTGGTCCATAACTGTGCTCTGTGTCGTGTATAAAAGCTCATTAATAATCTAAACTCAATATGAAGAAGTGGTTAGTAAAAACGATACGATTTGTTTGCAATGACAGACATTATTTACCTTTATTTTGAGGTTATAATCTATTCTTGGGGAACGTACTCGGCTACCCAGTTATTGGACACGGAAGTTGGGGTTTGGGTGCCGGGTTTTACCCGGTTATACGCAAACAAGGTTATAAAATAATCGGACCGATCGAACTTTGTAACCTGTTTACTATTTCAATCATAAAGTCGATTTTTATTTTCAAAATCTGTTTATTTATTGCGGTGTGTAACACAATTGACACTAAATAAAAAGTCTCAAAAAATTCCCATTTCCTCAAATATGCAAAATTGGTATAATTTAAAATTCGCCATCGGAATAAATTCTTTGCTCGTTAAAACAAAAACAGCTGATCTATAAATAACTCATCATTGATCAACAAGTTCAAGAGAGAGAGAGATCGCTCTCCAAACAGAAATCAGCTGATTATTAATTATCTACAACACGTTACTTGATACACTAATTTTAAATTTCATGGCTCTGAAACTAGTTTCCGAAAGGATCTTTTAAGAAGACTTAACCCCCATACTCAAGCGACTAAAAAGCGTTATAAAGTTACGCCATTTTGAATAACGAACCCAAAAGCTTTTCCGCATTTCCGGTAGGAGAGACTTTCACGTAAAGCTTCTGAAAATTATGGCAAACGATAATCTAGTAATGGAATTATGGCAAATGTAAATACAACACTGTTTCCCGAAAGGTGTGTGTGTCTATGCTAAGCTATAATCTTAATTCGCCGGCAGAATGGATTTGCATGCTTAGGCGAATTGAATTTGACATTTTTTTTAACAAAATGGCAGACTACCTCGCCTCGGATAAAAACAGAGGAAAATAAATGAAAATATTTTACCATAATCTACGAACACTAATTTTTGTGTTTGAAATAAATCTAAGCGATTTTTTAATATTTTGGCGCAATTTATATCTAAACATAAACACTCATCTACAAACGCAAACACACACACACTCGAACAATCATATGAACATGAACAAACCTTTGCTGCCATCGGCCACATTGGATGGCGATGCCATTTCTGAGCTGGAGCTACCAACAATTGTCGCCGCCGCGGACTCGCTCATCATTTGCAGGGAATTTTCTTCATAAACGAACTAGCGAACAGACATAAACACAATATCCACTGGTTAGGTCCAAAAATCGGGAGTAACTTCTTAACACGCTTGGTTGTTTTTTTTCGTTCTTTCTTTCAAATTCTTTTATTTTCACTTTCGGCTGTCTGTCCAATTAAATTAATAACAACCAACAACAAAAGCAAAAAGTAATATTCCCTCCTCTTTGCCCTGCGTTCGTTTGCTTCTTCTTGGCACTGCTGACAAACCGACCAGCCAGCCAAATAATCAAGTTATCGCACACAAACACACACTGTTGCTTATTTTTGCACTTTTCTTCACATAATAATAATAATAGTAATGCTAAAATTTCAATTATTTTTCAATATTTAATTTTTCAATTCTTTTCCAAAAAAAAATTTTCTTTGCATCAAATAATATCTCTTGAATTTTCCAAGTAAAACTATTTTTTCTTCTTTCTCTTCGTATGGCCGCAACAAAAATGTACTGTATGCTGTGTGACTCTGTATCGTGGTCGTCGCGTTGTCGTCATATGCGAAAAAAAACACACATACAATATTCATCAATATGGCGGACGCTTCGTTTCTGTTCGGGCCATTCGAATGCGAGCAAACGAGCCAGCTTATTTTCTATAGAGAGAAGAAGGAAAGAGAGAGACGGAGAGTAGAGACGAGTACTAGGAATGTGTGGTCGTTGTCATCGTCGTCGTTGTTAAACAAGTCGACGCCATCTTGGTTCAAGAATCGTAAAAATCTTTTGTTGTAATACAAAAAAGTATATTCAGAGTAGTTTATAGGTTAGGTTATCCGAAAGGTAAGTAAAGGGCGTGGGAGGTCATAGTTGTAATTAAAGGACTATAATTAAGACAGAACTATTACAAGGTTATATTTTGGACCTATATTTTTTGAGATCAATAATGATCATGAAGTGTTTTTTTTTATTTTCGATTTAAAAATATAGTAGGTAAAGAATTGGGGACTCTTGGGGAGGTTATTCATATCTGGTCTCGCAACTTGAAATATGTTAATAGGGACTTGAGTACCAGAAGGTAAGGTACTAATTCTAGGCTGAGTGTAACTCAATTAGATTCAAACCAGTTCGAAATGTATTGCAACCACCAGCGACCCCCCGAATCTTCAAAGAGTCGATAGCAATTATCGAGGATTCCTTAAATCAATTTCCCAACGAAATAGATTTAAAATCCTTTATCTTAATTAAACATTGCAGAATGACATTTTCTGTTGAAAAAATACAACTCTGTGTCCGAATTCTATCCATTTGAAAAATCTATTATTGGCAAACCTTTGGACTGTCATCAAATTTATAATAGAAAATCAAATAATAGAAGATTCTTGCAGGTTCTCGAATTATTTAAAATGACCTTTTTTTCTTAAAATACAACTCTGCATATCAAAATACACAGTAAGCCATTTTCTACCTGCTTCTATTTGGAATAGTGGTGACCTAAACACATCAATATCAATATTATTGCTCCGACGTATAACTAACCGCCTATCTATCCAGTTAATATGATATAATATAGTAGAACCTTGCATTGACCTACCCAACTACAAATATATACTTATACAATAGGAGAAATAATTTATTATTGTTCGAAATACAACTCTGTATAAAATCCGAATGACGTAAACATTCCCAACATTTTTTGATCTATTCGTTAATTTTTAATAATTGTCACTCGAACGCAATTTTGTCAATATTTCTCTTTCGCTTTATAAATTTGAAAAGTTTTACTACATTTTGAGCACAGAAACAGGCCAAGTGAGATATAGTAAAGCCTAGCATTTATGACCGCCGCCACACTCAACTATCATATTGTAGTAAAAACACCGATTTGTAAATAACCTCCCATATGCGTATTCTAATAATTACTAAGGAATTGCATACTAATATCAGCAAGTATCACAGTAAAATTACCAATTTCCAAATCCCTATACATTTTTATAATAAGACAGTTACTATCAAAAAAGAAGCGGTCAGCCCGTTAACCTTGAATAAACCCTACTACTTTCGGGTAATTTTATATCTTTAACAGATGCAAGCATGTTAGCTAATCTCATTTTACAACATGCCCATACAGAATTCAAATACAAAAATTGAAAACTGTTGGCTCGACTCAATTGTTGTGCTGCCTGCAAACAACACAAAATTCAAGCCGACGCCAATGTATACATGTACGTATGTAGGCGTAGTTTTCATATAAATTTGTGAATTGAATAATTTTCTTTTTGAACAGCTGAGTGAAATTAGACCGGTTATCACTACTATTCTATTGCAACACATTAGTATTAGTACCAAAAAATCAACTCTGTTCACTATTTTGGCAAGAATGATATAGTCCCATGGCAACACTTAAAGCCACATTCTATATAAATTTTAACAGACCATCTGTCAAATTTATAACTGTGGCGAACAACAGATGTGTTCCTTTACCGAAGATTGTTTTGGAAACATAATTTATTCAAAAATATGAAAAAAAAAGAAAAACGTCGCTATGTTAGGCAGGTTAGAACTTTTTTATACTCTCTACCACGAGGTGCACAGTCAAATTATTAAAATCGATCGGGACTTTTATGCCATTATGTTATGCCATCGTAAATTACTACCAAGATTAAATGAAATATCAAACGATTTGCTATTGGGATTTAAAGGTCAAAATTCTTCAAATTGTAAAATTGGCGGTACAGTTTTGTGGCGGATATACCAAATCGCGGACTGATATCGATAATTTTTTGTAGGATGCTTGGACACCCAATGAGAACCCAAAATATCAAATTAGAACTAATTCGATTGAAAAACGTACCTAAATTTCCCAAAATACCGAATAATAGGGGTAACGTAATATGGGGGCTACTCCAACACATGGGCCAATATTGATACTTTTTGGTAGAGAGATTTTAAATCAAATCAGAGTTCCAAATATAAAATTACCGCTAATTCGTTTGAAAAACGTGCCCGAACCTACTAAAATTTCGAATATTGGGGATAACGTTATATGGGCGGTACCCTAAAAAGTGGACCACTATCGATAATATTTTGTTGGAAGGTGAGCTACCCCATAAGTACCAAAAATACCAAATTACCGCCAATTCGGCAGAAAATCATATCCAAAATACTCAAAATAAAAAGTGGAGTTGGCGCCTTTTCATGATGTTAAGCCGGCGACATGTGAAGAGTTGGACTTAACACCTTTACTTATCAATACAAAACAACAAATGAGAAAACTGTATTTTTATTTTTTTAGATCGATATATTTTGCCTTATTACACATAACTGTATCAACAATTTAATTTCTCGAAAATTGGACTTGTTGCCTTTACAAGTTAAGCCAGCGATAAGAATATATATGTTATGTACAGACATACTTAGGCTACGTTTAGACTACTAAATAGACTCGATCTTAAATGTCAATTACATTGCGTTTACGTCACTTTAACCCTGTTCAAAAATTCAGTGGATTATATTTGACGTATAAGCAATGGAATTGACATTTGAGATCAAGTGAATTTCGTAAATCTAAACGTACCTTTATTTTTTACTCCGACCTTGCTGACCGTAAGTGTTATTATATATTGACCATAAAATGCAATGTAGAAAATATCTGCATTTTTGATCCACGTTGTTCTTAAACGACATGCACATTAAAACTTTTGGTATTGTTAACCTTCTTTATGAGGATTTATTTGACAGATATGTAAGGGAATTGACAATTAAAACCCCCTGTGTTAACACGTTCCGAACTTTTCAAATTATTTTGTACTCTGAGAGCGATTTTGAAATGTTTCCCATTTACTAGATTTACTATTTAAAAAATTACTGTAACAGACCAAATATGTCTATTCTTGAATCTGCAAGAATTAACCAATTTTTACTACCATATCATCAATCAACCAATTTTTTCTTAATATCAATATAAAGTATAGCAAATGTCGTACAATATGTCGAGCTGTCAAAATACTTCCTTTTTGCACTTAATCGTATGAAAACGTAAATAAAACTCCTACAATATGGCGGATTTTCCACCAAAATAGCCGATAACGGTATATTGTACCGGATTTATTAAATTACGCGTTTGTAACTCGATTTACGCGTTAAACATAATGTAAATGCCGTTTTACACGACGTGTTTAATGAGCATTTATTAGAGGATTCTTTCAGTATGGGCATTGTACAATAATACAAGGTAGGGCAGCTTGTGGTGAATAACAAAAAAGCAACTATGCACGTGTGGCTTCAAAATATAAAACCAAAAATAAAACAAATATTCGCAACAAGTGTTTGTGTTTATTTGACATTTTTTCAACACAAAACATAAAACTCGAAAAATGAATGAAAGGTTATGATTTCTTCCGAAAATCCAGTAGGGAATACCATAAAATATTTGTTTTATCCATAACAAAGTAATTACTTCCAGACGAAGATGTTAAAAACATCATTTTCATTCCAATTAGAATTGAATATATTTCAATATACATACACAAAAAAAGTATTTTGATTTGATGGAACAAGCTACCTTGAGAAAAAATTGTAATCAGTTGGTAGCTGTGCCCTACCTTGTTATAAAATATACCATGAGTATGGGTATAGACAAATTGCTTATGGTGTTTTTACCGGGTTAACCTACTTTATGAGGATTTATTTGACATCATGGTACAATTATAAAAGGTAACAGCAAATCCCAGCTGATTTGATTCCAACGTAATACTAGTGTCAATATGAATTTGACAAATTATGTTTTTAAAAATCACCCAACAGGAAAATTGGGAACGCATACAATTTGAAATTGTTCTTTATTAATGTGCTCCCGTATTCAATTTACTTAATCTGCCTACTGGGAAAGTTTGAGGAAGCAAATCTTTCTTGAAGGAATAACTCGCTATTCCCAGCATTGTCATATGTGTTACACATATATATGGCAATGGCTCAATTAAAGGAAAGGTGTGGAAGCGATAGAAATATAAATTTGATAAATTTTCATTCATGTTTTTCAATTTTTATTTTGAGGATTTGAAAATATTCCATTTTCAAAATAAACATAAATTGATGATAATTTGTTCGTTTGTTTACAGTTTTCTGTCAAATGAGTTGACACTAGTAGAACTTACAACAACAAATTTCCATGTGGTTGTTGTATCGTTTTTTTGTACAACAACACTTGCTGTTACCTTTTATTATTATACCATGATTTGACATATATACAAAGGAATTGACAATTGAAAACCACTGGGTTAATAATTTGTAATTGTTGCCTTTTAATCCTTTTCTTTGACTTGCAATTAAAATATTTGCTTCCAACAATGTGCTTCATTCAAACAGCTGATTTCCTTATGCTTCACATACGAAAATAGAGCGCGTCCTATTCGGGAAAACTACATATGTAATTGCATATCGTTTTGACACATTGAAATTTCCGTATGTTTCACATGACGAGTTCGATTTTCATATGTAAATAAAGTGACAGCACATATGTAAAATACATATCGTGTAAAAACACCATTACTTTTTGCTGGAAAAGTATATGAACAGAACAAACCGCTTGTCCTTGATATGTATAATTCAATGTATAGCGTTCGTGCACCTATCAAACTCGTGTTACCATTCAACATACACCCAATCTTCTTTAATTCACATCGTTGCTTATTTTAGGTCTTTTTAGTTCATTGCAAATAGGGATCAGTAGTTCAGTAATCTAAATATAATTTTTCTTATTTGCTAATATTCATATTCGTATTGGATTTATTTACTTAGAACTTTAGTAATTCACAGAAATTGTAGGTATATTAACTGTAAACTATAAACATTTCCCACTACTTTTAGATGAAGTTCAACTTTTTTATTTATGTCAATATTCGATTAAACACTTTCACGAAGTTCGACTTACAGATCCCTAATTGCAAATGTGAATTCCCCCGAAAAGAAAAATGCCAAAATTATCCGTACAAAAATAACAGCTGATAAAAAATCGCATATAAACAAAATAGCCGACTGATGAACGGCTGAAGTGGTCAAGGAATCATTCAAAAAAGAAAATAAAAAGGCATTGTGCTTGTGAAATTAAGACCAAAGAAAAAAATAAAAAGCTTTGATAGCAAGGGACTATCAACAAAAGCAATCATGTCGGCCACAGATTTTTATGGCTGGGACTTGTTATTCAAAACTATTGCAACCCAAATCAATAAAAAGGATGACTTGCTAATTGCACTGGTGCACTTTGTGCTGACCAAAAATTCACAGTTCCGCTGCATTGGTTTGGGCGACGATGTAAGTGAATGGAAAATAATTCCGATGAGTTGAAAATAATACTGGGTATTTTTAGAAAACCCTAACCGAAGAGGATGAAGAATCTGGTTCGGAACTCTTGCCGGACAATTGGAATGATGACGAGAAAAATTATGCATTGCGTTATGTACACAACAAACAATTGTATTTGCTGTTGGGTCTGCGTACTGAGGGTTCGTTGATAATTACTCTAATGGATGTCAAGTCGCACAAGGTATCCAATATTTGTCTAAATGCCGAAGAATTAGTTAAGGAACTGAAAGGAAGTTTAACAAAAATGATACCAACAGCATCACAGTTAACAGATCGTTATCGCAAGGAGTTATTGGAACCGGTAAGTTAGCGACATCCTAATATTCTCGGTGTTGGGAAAATAAAAGATTCTCTTTACTTAGGTATTTTTGGGTACCAGTCGTGAAGTGACTACCCAAACTGCAGCATCTACATCTAATCCAGATCATGACCCATTGCGTGTGGGCGAACCTCGTAGACCCTTTGGTGGCTCAGATCCTGATCCATTGCGCATTGGTGAACCCAGGCGGCCTTTTGGAGGGTATGTTACTTTATTGTACCCATATGAAATTCATTCTCTTAACATACATATTTTTTATATGTTTTAGCCCACCACCATTTGGTTTTCCCGAAGTTGGACGTGGCGACTTGGATCCCTTGGGTCGTGGTGGTCCCGGTAATCTATTCCCATTCCCCTCGAATCCTGAATTTCGCATTGGACCCAATAATGGACCACGTCCCCGTTTTGATCCATATGGACCACCAGAACGTGGTATAAGACCCAATCCAAATCCGGATCATTTCCCACCACCAGGAGGATTTGGTGGCGATTATTATATGTGAGAATTTTTGCGAAAGCGAAATGACAGCAAATGCATAGCATGAATCTTTTTTATGTGTGAACGAAATTAATATTATTTATAGCGGATAGTTTTGTAATCGAAAGAAACAATTATATATTTAACAAGAACTAAATATGGGGAAATTCAAAAGAAATGCGATTTGATTATGAATTAATTATGAGTTGATTTATGGTAAGTTAACAGGACTTCTATGACAATGAGTTCTTTTAAAGGTCATACGTATGCCGATATCTCATTGAGTGTAGAAGTGCAATATGGAAGAGCTTTCAATGACATTTCATTTTTGAGGTCATTAGGTGAAGAATAAGACAAGTTTTAGAATCTATAAAATTTTTTTATAGAGAGCTTCTTTATAATAAAAGAGCTTAGTGATAAGTGAGTGACTGGCAGATCAACGCCCAGACGAAACGGCTGAAGCTAGAAGCTTTAAATTTTAAGTGTGTGTTTTTGTTGGTGTACAGGCCTGAGATTTTAGGCAGGGTTTTTAGAAATCCAAATTAGAAGGGCACGAAAAGTACTAAAATGTACTAAATATGCCATCCTTTATATTAGGCAAACGGGAAATTCTGAAATTTGGAATATAAGTCGCTGATGGAAAGTTTTACAATAGACTTGTTGGAACTTCGACCTATAAGTGTACGAAAAGTACTCAACTTTACTAAATTTTGTTCTAATTGTATATATTAGGTTGGGGAAAAAGAAATCCATTATTTTTCCGCAGATAACTGTACTGATAAATTTCTTGTAAAGTATCTTTCAAATAATTTCAGATTTAAGCTCGTTGGAAGGGTGAAATTTCGCAGTAAAAAAATATTTTGCTGTTTTTTGTTTGGTGCATTCAGTTGTGAGTTACAGGGTGTTAAAAATGGAAGTGAACGAAGAGAAAATTTTTATCCAACCTAATATATTGATCACATATAGCTAGAATCTTGAATATATGGAATACAGATTGGGAAGTGGTGTTGATGTATGGAAATTGTTTAATAAATTCGCACTTATGTGTATAGAAGTACAAAATGGTACTACATTTGGAACTATATGTATTTAGTTGAGCGTATAGAGATGGAATCCTGAAAATATGAACTGTTGGAGTACAGGATTAAGGTAGCTTTAAAAATCGTACTTATGTGTACGAAAAGTACTAAATGGTACTCAATTTGGTACAAGTTGGTTGGATTTATGTGAACAGATAGTGCTGCATAGTTGCTTTGAAAATTCGTAATTATAGGGTACGGAAGGTGCTAAATAATGCTAAATTTGGTACAATTTGCATTTGGGTGATAGGATGGAGTTAGAATCCTGAAATTTGAAATTTAGATTACCGTTAGAGTATAAGATTAAGGTAATTTTGGAAATTTGTACTTATGGGTACTAAATTGTACTAACTATCATACAATTTTTTTCTGTGCGAACGGATGGGGTTGGAATACTAAAATTTGGAATTTAAAGTTACTATTGGAGAGCAGAACTGATTCGCACGAAAAGTGATAAATAGTACAAAATATTGTACAATTTAGATTTGTGTGAAAGGATAGAGATGGAAAACTTATATTTGGAACTTATAAGTACGAAAAGTACTAAATGGTATTAAAAATGGTAGAATTTGGATCTATGTGAACGGATGGGCTGGGATCCTGAAATTTATGATTAAAATTACTGTTGGAGTGTGAAATTGAGGAATTTTTGAAAGTCGTACTTACATCTACGAAAAGTAATAAATGATACTAGACAATTTAGATGTTGGTGAACGGAAAGAGCAGGAATCTTTATATTTAGACTTAAGATTATTATTGGAGTGCATGACTGAGGTAGTTTTGGAACTATGTACTTATGGGTACGAAAAGCATTAAAATTGGTACAATTTGGACATTGGTGAACGGATAGAACTGAAGTCCTGAGAGTTGCAACTAAGATCACTGTCGGAGTGTACGTTTGAAATAGATTTGGAATGGGGGTACGAAAAGTACAGAATGGTACCAAATCTGGTACAATTTGGAGCTGGAATTCTTAAATTTTAACTTACGATGACTATCTGAAAGCAGGATTGAGGTTGTTTTGGAAGTTTTTACTTATGAGTACGAAAATTACTAAATGGCTATAAACTTGTTATTAGATGTAGGAATAGAGGTGGAATTCGGAATTATAGTACAACAGAGGTCACATCGCTAGTGTAAGATAAATAATCGTCTTCTAAAATAGAAGATTTTTTTTCGATAGTACATGAAGCCTTTCGAATGCCTTGAATGCCTATTTTCAATGTTTATGAGACCTGTGGGAGTTCTTTTATTACTTATTTTTCGACAGAAGGCCGGCCAAACGGCTTATCAATGGGCCAGTATAGTCCTATTTGATTGGATAGCTTTGGCATTCTTTAGCTACATCGAAAACCTATCAAAACTGTGTATGGTCTCCATACGACTTTTTAAGACCTTCTGTGTAAACATGACCCTTAAGCGGTCATATGAGTCTAGAAGACAATATACGGTCTTCTTTTTATATATGACCTGTAAACGGTCTTCTAAGAATGTTTGAATGTGAATTCCTCAAGAACAAAATAGGCAATTCATTGGCTACTTAGTAAAATTTTTCGAACAAATCTAACATCTTCGTCAAATTGATGCATTCAAGAGCTCAGAGAGATATGAACATGTATGTGGGCAAATATATTTTAGACGAAACTAGGCAATTCGGGCGTAAGTATGGAGGTCCTCCAGGCGGTCTTTTTAGTATAGAAGGTTTTCACTTTTAAATATGATCTGTCATGGACTTCTAGAATATTAGATTGTGTTTCACTTAGCCTTCCATATATAGAAAACCTTTTTCCGATTTTCTAAAATTGGATCTGATTTTATAAATTGTGGAGCTTGATTCTGATTCTACGAAATGTAGAGCTGGAAATTTTTCTAAACTAGGAAGACATATGACTCTCCGCCATTTTAATATATAATCGACTTCAAACAAATTGAAATACCAGGCAGAGATGTTTAAGATGGAAACCTGATCAAGATTAGGAAAAGTGGTCAATGAAAAGACTGATGGCAATATACATTGATACAGGCGATTCTAAAGGCATGGAAACATAAAGCTCGCCCATAAGTCCCGGCTCTACAGAAAACTTCAATAAGGTGTTGCATTTCTAAATATTGAAGGCATAACGTTGCATTCTTTTAATACTGTGTTGGTCCTTCATATTTCATTATCTGTATCCAAAAGCTTATTGCACTCTGAGAAGAAACTATAGCCCTTTTTTATTGGAAATATATACATGGAGGATGTAAGTGAAGCCTTTCGGGAAAAAATCGTAGTTATTAGTTCTATGATATATGCGGATGACATTATGTAAGATTCCCACGTTTTTTTCGACCCAGCAATGGGGCCCTCACAAAACTTGAAGTTAAGCTTAAAATGGCTTTTCCATTAGTAGGTATAAGTTCTCTGGTCTATGCAGGTGTCTATATCATAACTTGCTGATATCTTTCTGGAACCATACATGGTACTGCTAAGAAAAACCTTTTCATACTATTTTTAAACTTTTAATAAAATCTTATAAATACTCTTAATTAATAAATAGAACACCTCTTTCACTACACGGACTTACCTGGCGGCATTGGTCTTTCCGATTTTTTCGGCTGTATGAACAACGTTGGTATTGCATCGGCATTCAGTTTAGTCTTTACGTGATTGGCAAAACAATGATCTTCGAAATGTACTTGGCACACCTTCTCATAGGAACATTTGACCACTCGGCCCACCATACCCAATTGTTCTAACCACAGGTCCATATTCTCCAAATTGAAACTGAACAATGGTACCCCCTGCTCAGTGCAGCCCGGGACAATACAATAGCGCTGGACTGGCATTTTCGATTTTTAATATTTTTCGTGTCTTTTTAAAACTTTTCTTTTATTGTTTGCTTTTATTTTCAGATTAAAGTATCAAAAGAAAAAAGGATAATTGCTTTGATTGGATGGATGCTTGACCATACAACAAAAACAAGTAGAAAACTGGCTGTTCGGTATGTATTTCCGACCCGACCACCGTAAACTAAACAAACCGGGTGCTAAACTTGCCGAACCATCAAATGTGAACCTCCCACCAATTGCATTTGGCAGGCGGTGTAAACAAACGCGACGTTAGTGAAAGTAACTGTAAAATGTAGATGAATCGGAACTAAGCACATAACGGAACCGAAAAGAAGGTTTATGTTATCGTTCGGAAAAGGCAGTATACATGTGCCCAGAACAAGGGTACACACAGTCGAAAGTAAGCACACAAATGGACGCGAACCTCGTTTATCTGGTTTTATAATTATTTAATTGACCATTATTACTATTACTAGATCATGAAAACTTAGATCATCAAGCTCGAATCGAAAGAGTATAAATAATCACTTAAAATTACTTTCAAATGATCACTGCCTCACAAGGCAAAATTCAAATAAAAAAATCGCTAAAAACATTTATTATATTTATTACAAAAATTGAAAATATAACTATAAAATTACAAAAACCTCATTATGTCCGTTATGTCAAACTCTAAAGGAACATTTCGGTTCAAGTCTTTATAATACCTAAAATGGGGGAACCTGTATGTAGGAACTATATCAAAACTTGAACCTAGAAAAATTTCCGCAAAAAATGTGTTTTACCCTCCAATATCGCGGAATGACTTATTACAGCTACTACAATGGGAACGGATATATATTAATTTTTGGTAGGAAGATTTGACACCACATAGAAAATACCATTATCTGGACTACCCGTAAACTTGGACAATATTGATAATTTTTGGTAAGGTTTTGATCATCCAAAATAAAAAAATTACAGCAACTGGACCAAACTCCAAATAATACCGAATATTGTGGGTACCGTTATATGGAAGTTACCTTAATGAATTGACCAATATTGATAATTTTTAGAAGGATTCATTCTACCAAATAAAAAACCGAATGCCAAATTGCAGCTGATTAGATTTAAAATCGTGCCCATCAAAATCAAATAATGTGGAGTACCATTATATATGTAGTGAGATTTTCTGCTCAATACGTATCCCTAATATTAAATTCGCAGCAATTCTTTAAAATATTGGCGGTACCTTTATATGGGATCTACCCTAAAAAGTGAACAATAGGATTTGTAGTAAATAAAGTTGTAAATAGTGAAGGCTAATAAAGCTAACTTAAAATTGGATTACCGATATGAGGAAGTCTTATGAATATATTGGGAAAATGTAATTAATACCAAAAGTCAAACTTATATGTGCATATAAATTTATTAAACTTAAAGTTTTTCCACGAATTCAAATACAGTATTTTTCGGTTAATTGAACAAAAATTTGTGCAAATTTTGATGTGCAATTAACCGAAAAATACTGTATTTGAATTCGTGGAAACCAATTATCCGAACCCGCTTAATTGAACAGTTTGTTCAATGTTCAATGATTTAAAAAAATCCAAAGAAAAATACAAATTATGCGTTCTCGCAGTTTTTCCTTAGCAATAAACATATGTTTTGAATTAGTAGAGATGCCACCTAGTCTTTTTCACAAATTTTGTCAAATATGTATGTAAAAAAATGGCAGATTTTTTTTTCAATTGTTATTATGCAATTAACCGGGGAAAAGTAAAAGGAAATTTATTTTTGATGACATGAATTTAGAACCAATTAAGCGGGAAAATCAATTAACAGGGTTTAATTATCCGAGCAAATTTACATGTATTTTCCTATGAAATATTTTTTGCCCCGTCATGTGGTTCAATTAAGTTTGGAAACCAATTAACCGTAGGTTCAATTAACCGAAAAATACTGTATTAAGAAATATATATCCAGCGAAACTGTAGAATAGACATAGCAACAAGACTCGCTCATAAACATCTAATTGTAGATATTCAGTACTCTAATGTCTTTTTATGTGTGTTCTGATAAATACCAAGGTATTACAAAGATCTGTACACTCCACCTTATGGTGTAGGGTATACAAACAAATCTGAAATATCAAAAATTTTACATCAGCAAAATTGCTAGGCAAGACAACGTTTGCCGGGACCGCTAGTTTTTAATAAAAATAATAGTATGTGTATAAAACGCACAATTAAAATACCTATAAAAATGAGTTAAATAGTCGTTAAATACGACCGGCCCAAATTTTCCGAGGCGAATAATCTTGGAATCTTTATTTATTTTATTTCATACAAAGCAATGCAAAAGCTGTTACCAGTCTAATAATTACATTACAATAAATACTAATTTATATAGCAACAATATAAGAAATTCCATTTATATAAGGAATACACTGCGTATCATAACTATAGACGCACCTTTAATTCAATTGGTATGTAAGTTCAAAAAATAAAATGGACCTATTAAGTTATTGTTCACAATAAAACGATCAAAAACACATATTATCCAACAAAAATTATTAATTTATTCTTTATGGTTTCGCCGAATTCTGCACCTTCAAAATTGCTGGTGTTGCATAACTATAGACGCACTTTTACAAAATTAGATAAATTTATTTTTTAAAACTTAAATAAAATAAAATAACTTTTATAAATAATGGGTAGGGCCTCCCTTATTTTGCATAAGTTCAAAAATGTTATCCATCACACTGTGGATCAAAATTTTTCGCAAGTCTTCATCCATTGACCGCCATTCATCGATAATCACTTCTTGGAGATAAAATAATGTTTGGTATTGGCGGTTTTCTGCATAGACACGACGAGTCAAGATTCCACACATGTTCTCGATCGGATTCTGGTCGGAAGCGACTTTTATGAACTGGCGCGTTGTCCTGCTGAAAAACGAGTCCTTCACTGTTGCTGCTTTCCCAAAATTGCAATAATTTGTCTTCCAAGACTTGAACGTACTCCACATAAAAGTCGCTGTACTCAAGTATGTTTAAAATTAAAAAATATTAAACCAGAATCCGATCGAGAACATGTGTGGAATCTTGGCTCGTCGTGTCTATGCAGAAAACCGCCAATACCAAACATTATTTTATCTCCAAGAAGTGATTATTGATGAATGGCGGTCAATCGATGAAGACTTGCGTAAATTTTTGATCCACAGTGTGGTGGATAAAATTTTTGAACTTATGCAAAATAAGAGAGGCCCTACCCATTATTTATAAAAGTTATTTTATTTTATTTAAGTTTTAAAAAATAAATTTATCTAATTTTGTAAAAGTGCGTCTATAGTTATGCAACACCAGCAATTTTGAAGGTGCAGAATTCGGCGAAACCATAAAGAATAAAATAAATGTTTTTGTTGGATAATATGTGTTTTTGATCGTTTTATTGTGAACAATAACTTAATGGGTCTATTTTATTTTTTTAACTAACATACCAATTGAATTAAAGGTGCGTCTATAGTTATGATACGCAGTGTATAGCAAAGAAGTAGACCTATGTCGACTATGTTTTCCAAGGATATTTTGCAACCCATAAGCCACAAGTAAATTGCAGCCTCTATTGAAGCCAAAAATTCGGACTACAAAAAATTTTGGGGATACCTAGAAACATAGAACCCAAAAAAAAAAAATTGAGATAGGCCCATGGTTCCTTTTGAGAACATGCATAGAGTCACTTTCTGAATCGATTTATGCATGTCCGTCTGTCCGCCTTTCCATGTATTTTGTGAATAAAGCACAGGTCGCATTTATGATCCGATTTGAATGATATTTGGCACATGTCACATATTTGGCCCATTTTGAGGAAATCCGTTCAGATTTAGATATAGCTTCCGTATATAGTTTCGTCCGATTTTATGTAAATGGTGCACCAAAATGCCAATATTGGTCCGATTGAGACAAAATTTTGCACAAAGTACTGAATTAGGGCTAGATTGAAATATCCCAAGTTTTGTTGGAATCGGCTCAGATTTAGATATAGCTAATATATATAGTTTCGTCCGATTTTATGTAAATGGTGCATAATACTGTCAATGTTTTGAATTATATTTAGTTTTATTTCTTTGTGCTTCTACTTCTATGGTGTTGTTGATTTATCTGTTTTGATCACATATTCGTAATATTATGCCTGCTATTAATTCACAATAGTGCTTTATTGTAACCAACTATTGTGAATTAATTAAATTCAAATAAATTAAAAACGGATTTAATATTAAAAATTTCAAATATTGGTTACATTTTCAATACAGCCATTTGCTTGGAGGATATAAACCACCAAATTATATTATATTATTTATTCAGAACGACATTCAAAAAATTTCCATAAATATGCATATGTTCATATCTTATGGGTCCAATGTTGGTTTTATACCCTCCACCATAGTATGGAGGGTATAATAATTTTGTCATTCCGTTTGTAATTCATCGAAATATTCATTTCCCATCCTATAAAGTATATATATTCTTGTTTTGGGGTAAAATTCTAAGACGATC
Source organism: Musca vetustissima (assembly GCF_032173495.1). Lineage (NCBI taxonomy): Eukaryota > Metazoa > Arthropoda > Insecta > Diptera > Muscidae > Musca > Musca vetustissima. The sequence goes on from NW_026880862.1 coordinate 17,648, forward strand.
TAGCCATGTCCGTCCGTCTGTTGTAATCACGCTATAGAGGGCTATATTGGTCCACGTTTAGCCATAGGTTGATTTTTTTGGTAGCCCCCATATAAGACACCCTCAATTTCGGTATTTCGGGGTTCTTGAGCGAGTTTTTCAACCGAATTCTCTGAAATTTGGTATTTTGTAGTCGCATTTGGTAACAAATCTTCCTACCAAAAATTAATAATATTCGCCATATAGGCGTATTCTACCATAGTATAGGGGATAGTCGTTACTCGAAATAGTCAGTTTTACCCAAGGCCTATAGAAGGTCGGCCAGTAAGCACAGGTGAGTATAAAGTTTTTTGTCAAATCTATTTTGAAAACTATACATACATACAAAACGAAAATATTAATATTTTGTCAATATTCAATTTTAATTTATATCGTCTTTTTACAGAATATTTGGAGTATTTCAGGAGTTTAAAGAAGATTTTCAAGTAAATTATCCTACAAATTATAGATTGTGTTGTGTTTTGGCTGTGTTTTTCATTTAAAGGCGAAACAAATAGTTTTCGGCTTGACAAAAAAATGACGTTAAACTTATGTTTTTTCTATGAATTCGATTACTGGCCGATCTTATATAGGCCTTGGTTTTACCCTACAAATTATAGAATTCTAAGACGATTTAACCATCGGTTGTAATCATTCCGCTTTCTAAGGAAATCGTGATAAAAAACTCGAACCTGACGATAATGAAATATATCGGTCAGCATTTATGCATCTCCCCCATATAATTATACCTCCTGAAGGAAAGAATTGAGACACAAAACAAAAATATTGGGTTCGAAATTGACATATGTCGGTCATTATTTAGACATAGCCCTCATATAATTATAACCCACGAATATTCGCTAATTCCTACACTATGTAATCTAACTTTGTAATCTAAATTAGTATCAGTCCACGCTTTGGGGTTTTCATTAAAAATTGCTGACATTTGTATTTGGTGTACATAATGGTTTACGTAAACCGGTGTGTAGAATTATCGATATAGGTTAATTTTTTGGTATGTTCCCTATATTTTCATTTGAAGTATCTGTCACTTATGGTGGACGGTATCCGAAGTTCGGTCCGGACGAACTTAATTCTTATGGGTGAACTCGCGGCACATATCATCTCACTATTTCAACAGATGTTGAAAGTAGCTACCCCAGGTGACACCGCGAGGAGGTCAGTGTCCACAATTGAGATAAAGAGGGACATAAATAAGCCTGGGCTTTGTCATGTGAAAGCCAATTTACTATACATTTCATAAAACTAATATGCTTTCTTATATATATATATAAAGAAGATCCATAAGCACTTTTACCTTGGAAAGACCATTTAAAATTTTTGTTATGGTTAAATTATCAAGACATTTAGCATCCATTGAACCATATCTCGAACGGTACGGCAATGCATTCTGATGAAATGAGATTGCTGCCGAAATGTCTTTGTTTTGATGGGTCTAGTTCAAGGTCAATGCAAGACCTAAGATAATCGCTAACGAACAAACATTCTTTCAAAACAATATATTTTGAAGACAAAACAATTATTAGAATTTAGTCAATTTGAAACCAGCCAAGGAGATTGTTTAATTTAATTTAGGTGCCCAACTTCCCAAATAAAAAGTTAAGAAAATGGCAAGTCGTAAATGGCCAATGTTTGTGGCATATTTTTGCATTATTGGTTATACCCTGTCGGCTCTGTACACCTTCACCGGGCTAATGGGTGTCCATAATATGGGTGAAGCTAGTGTTATGGCCACCGAAGAAAAGGATGCCGCGGGCAAGGTAATAGATCCGGATGATACAACCTATGATGGTGAAAAACTTAAGGAATTTAGTCGTGAGTAAAAACAATTGAAACGAATGATTTACAAATTTTCAAAATTAAAATATTCTTTTTTTTCATTATTTTAGGTAAGGAAATAGCATCGTATGTCGTGGATCTAGTCAGTGATATTATTATGACAATGATATCCGTTTTTCTTCTAATGGGTCTTAAGAATGTAGGATATTGTGTTTATTTTGAGATTTTAAAAAGAGAGTATTAGAATTAATTCCCTCGTGTTTTCTTAGCAAAATCATAAATTCGTTGCCCCTTGGCTGATTGTAAGCTTCGTGGATGTGGTCATGGATTTGGTGTTCCTATACTTTGGCGAGGAGTCTAAAGCTGAAGTTGTTGCCTATTTAACATTTATTTGTAAGTGTAGCTATTTTTAATCCATGATTCTGACATTTAAATTTTAATTGTGTAATTCCATGCAGTGTTCATTGTGGCCATGTGGTATCCCGTGTACAAACAATACAAGATTATGCGCCACCCTAAAGTGGTTGTGCCCGAAATTACCAAAATGACTGTTTATCCTCCCGGAGAATTTGTCCATTGTACTTCAACTATGGCTACTGCCCCGGTTCATGAAGTTTAAGCAAGAAGAATGATAATTGAAACTTAACCGAAAATTGCTAAATAAAAAAAAACTATAAATCAATTTCTATTTTGAAGTTTTTAGCCGAATTTTCCCATCGAAGTCGAGGTAATTGTTGTTGTAGGAACAAAATACATGTTATGGGTTATGGATTGTCTGGTTCTGGTTCCTCTACTTCAAAAGTGTTGCAACCTGAATTAGTTGGGAAATTGAAGAGGTGCAACGTGTCGTGTGGTCCTAGTTCACATGCATAACATGTGTTAGGTTTCGAGCCATAAATTCTTGCTCAATAGGAATTGAGACGGTTGCACCATCCTGATCTTAGTTGAGCTAAGACTACTCGTGTTTGTCGAAGCAGCTGCTTCTCCTCTGCTGAGATGGATGCCTGAACGACTGCGGATGTGAGAATACCATTCAGACCTCCTTGTTAGCCTTCTTAATCTAAAGGTTCACGCTTATATCTTTGGAACTCTCTCTAGATCATGAATATCTCTCCTGACGAAATATTCGTCTACTCATGAAGATGACACCCTGCTGCAGTTCTCAGGACAGCATTCTGGCGCAAACGGAAATTTTTCTCAGCTACCCGAAGATCTGAGGGAATGGGCATTTCTCTGAAGCGGTTGTTGGTAAACTCTCAGAAACCAGGACAATCAGCTATCCCAAAGTCGGGTGACCTGTTGACGGAGTCGATTATAAGAAGGTGGCATGAGTCGACTGAATTGACGGGTTTACAGGTTACGTCATTTATCCGACCCGATATCTGGCGAACTGTGGAAATCTCCTCTTATCCTCGTGGAGGCATCCTCATTAACCGTGCACAATTTTGAGCTATCAATTTCAGCCTGTGTCGTTGGGGCTTCTGAGGTCGTTCATTTGCCAGTACCGTCGCCTCTGCTGGAAATTTTGGTCTTACTTCTGGTATTCGCAGGTATGAAGCGAGTGGCAGCAGTAGTGATGATTTTTCGGAAATTTCTCTTAGCTAACCGAGGATATGAGGGAAGAGGCAGCTCACTGAAGTGATGATTGGTAAAACCTCTGAAACCAGCTACCCTGTTGACGTAGACGATGATAGGAAGGTGGTCTGAGCCGAGTGAAATGACGGGTTGCCAGGTGACGCCATTTATCAGAACCGATAACAAAAATGGTGATGTCTGGCGAACTGTGGTATGAGCCGAGTGAAATGATGGGTTGCGAAGTCACGCCATTTATCAGAACCGATAACAAAAATGGTGATGTCTGGCGAACTATGGCAATCTCCTCTTATCCTCGTGGGGGGCATCCTCATTACCCGGGCATAATGTTGAACTACTATTTTCTTCAGTCAGTGTTGTATCCTTGGGGCTTCAGAAGTTGTACGAGGGGCCAGCACCGTCGGCTCTGCAGGGAAGTTTGGTCTTACTTCGGGTATTTGACCAGCAGGTATGAAGCGAGTGGCAGTAGTGGTGATAATTTTACGAAATTTCTCTCAACTACCCGAGAATCTGAGGGAATCGACACCTCTCTGAAGCGGTGATTAGTAAACTCTTTGAAACCAGGCTAATCAGCTTTTCAATGGTTCAGGAAAGTACAGCGTTCAGATGTGACAAAGTCGGGTGGCCTGTTGAGGGAGACGATGATAGAAAGATGGTATGAGCCAAGTGAAATGAAGAGTTACGTCAATGGTGATGTCTGGCGAACTGTGGTGGCATCCTTAATAACCCTGCACAATGTTGAGCTATCAATTTGCTTAGCAAGCGTTATACCCCTCTGGACATTACCTAGTACAAAATGCCACAACTCATGGTGGTCATTGAAATCCCCTAATACCAGGCTGTTATTACCTTCTAAAAGCGGACTGATATCTGGTTAATAACGCGGTAATGCGAATAACTCTACATTCATTGACATTATGTAGATATTTAGCGCCTCTACCTCGCAGTTCCACACTTGACTGTTACCCCATTACATTCAATGCATGGGTCACTAAAGTTTAGCTCAAGCTAGATAGGTCTGTACTGAACAGAATGGTGCAACAAGAATGCAAGTCCCCCACCACCGCCTCTGGTAGGGGAGACTGGGGCACCTTCGGCATCGGGGCACCTTCGGCAATCGCGTTTTCAATATGAAGCTCTCACCGTACATCACTAGTTTCGATACATAGGTATCGAATATCGAAATAAATAACTGACACAAAGTTTGAAAGTTCTAGCTAATAAGCTTATTTAGATACATAGATTTTTGTATTTTTATAGATGTTTCTGTAATATTTCAATTCCATTTCGTAAGTATTTCGTGTATACAACTTTTAAAAATTTTAAGACAATATTATTAAAAAGTTGTTAACTACGATGTGTATTATTATAAAAATATTTAAAAATATAATGTTTTTACAAATCTGATCGAAAAAAATGAAAAAAACTATAAAAAGTACATTCGGGGTACATTCGGCATTTTAAAGTGGGGCACATTCGGCCATATACAGATTGTGCAATAGTATTTCCTTAAAATGTTTTTGAGTTTGTCTTTAAAACTAATCCTTTAATATGGCCCGAAAATGCATATATAAGATCAAACGTGCTTGTATTGACGAAAATGCGATAGAAAACCTCTATTTCTGATGGTGTGTGCGACCTTGAGATGTAAACGTCCGCCGCTAGAAAATAAAGCCCTATAATTCAAACATTGTGTGGCGTATTAAAACCAAATAGAGCCTTTAGAGGATCAGAATTTCAACCAGACTGATAGCGATGACAATTACCCGGCTATGACTATGGTGCCGAATGTGCCCCATCAAATGCCGAAGGTACCCCGGGTTGGGGCACATTCGGCGAATTTGACTTTTTTTACAAAAATGAAAAAATTTTTAACTAATACTATTTTTATATATCTTTTTGGAACTATTTTTGATAATTAAGAGGCGGGTGTCGTTGATCTGTCCACGAGTCACGCCCCGTCGTCATCCTGCGATCGTGAGCAACAATCTCCTACAGATGTGGGTGTCTTGGCATCTGTAGTCGAAGGTATAGCTACAAGCACTCAGCCTTCGGGCAACACCAATTCGAAGTTGAGGAACCACAGGGGAAGAGCAATCTCGACCCAGCCTTCAGAGACAGGAGGGGACTCAACTTCGAACTCTGAGTCTGATCATGATAATCAGACAAACATAACTGTCTTGGAGAGCCGGAAGGAAGATGAGGCTGACAAGATGATAGAGGAGGTGAGTAAAAATATCGCCAAACTCACAACTAAGAAGAAGCAGTTGTCTGGGGCACAAAGGCGGAAGTTGGCCAGATTGAACCGGACAAACAAAAAGAGCGAGATACAGTCAGAAACTCAAAAGGATAAGCCTGACCTTCCCTCCACTTCTGCGGAAGCGGCGAAGAGGATAAGGTCTCCGGATGAGCAGACGACTGTCAAATCCGCCAAGAAGAAAAAGAGCTTCCCGTCTACTGATAATAAGAGAAAGCTGAGTCAAACCAACGTCAAAGGAGACTGCTACGAGAATCCACTGACGAGGGCAGACGAGGCTGGCTCTGATATCAAGAAGACGAGTGCTGAGTCGGAATCTTCCGCAAAGTCCGGGAATCCCAAAAGGACCAACCGGAAGTTGCGAAAGAGGAAGATGACAGTAACAGATGGTAAGGAGCCGCCGTCTTACGCCAAGGTTGCCAGGAAGCGCTATCTAGACGAGCTCTGCTATGCAGTGATCGACGGAAATAGCGCGTCCGGTAAGATAAAGAAGGAGACCCATGGAGAGGTATTAAATGTGGTCAACACCAAAATAATGGAGCACCTACTGGAAGGAGGGGACTCTATAGAAATGAATAGCTGCGAGTTCAAAGGGGACTATCTGATGCTGGAATTTGGAAGTCCAAAAAGCATAGAAGCCCTGAGAAAGATAGTGGCAAGCATTGGACCCATAGATGGAACAATGAAGCTCAAGCTGGTGAGGAAAAAAGACATTCCTCAACTACAAAAGGCTACAGTCTTCGTCAGAGGTTGGGGCAGCGAATTCGACACGGAACGCATGCTCAAGGTCTTCAGCCTACAAAACAAGACACTGCACGTGAAGAAATGGGAAGTCTTCCACAGGGAGGAGAAGGAGGAGGGAACTCTCCTTGTGTTAGGCTTAGACAAGTCTTCAATGGCAAGTCTGGCTAAGACCAAAGGCAAAGCGTACTACGTGTCCAATGCCGTGTACTTCAAAATTGGGAAGGCAAGGATAGGAGACGATGGTGCCAAAGAAAGCAGCGAGGGGACAATTCCCAGCAACACAGAGGAGGGAGCCGATGTGAACATCACAGACTCCCAAGAAAACCGGTTACTGGAGGACAATTGATTGACGTCATCCAGATCAACCTCCATCGGAGCGAGACGGCAACCCTGGCCCTGATGGAAAAAATTATAAAATGTAAAATACACATCGGACTGATCCAGGAACCTTGGACAATTAAAAACAAGGTCTCTGGATTAAGCCATATAAATTACCAACTCTTCTATGCAAATACGGGGTCTCGTCCGAGAACCTGTATAATATGCCAAAAAAATTTATGCTTTCTCTTCTCCCCAGAGTTGTCAACATCGGACGCCACTGTACTGAAACAGGGGAGTGGTAACATTTACCTGGCTTCAGTATACCTCCCGTTCGACTCGCCGATACCACCACCAACGGCGGAGCTGCAGCGACTGGTGAAGAAAGCAAAGGAAACAGGTAATGAAGTACTAATTGGTAGTGATGCTAACTCACATCATATTGCGTGGGGCAGTACAAATACTAACAAAAGGGGCCAGGCCCTTTTAGATTATTTGAATACTAACGATCTGATAACACTTAACATAGGCAATAAACCTACCTTTGTTAACAGAATTAGAGAGGAGGTATTAGATATAACATTATGTTCAGCAAACTTAATAGATGCGGTACAGGAGTGGAGGGTCTCAGAAGATTACTCCTTTTCTGACCACAAATATATTATGTTTAAGATCCTACGGCCACCGCCGAAACCAATACACTTCCGAAACAAGTCCAAAACTAACTGGGTAAAGTTCGGGAGACTAGTCAAGGAGGGTTTAGGGCAACCAAACTATGAATGCCTAGACACGAATGACATAGACAAGAACGTCAACAAATTAACGGAAGTAATTGTAAAGTCTTTTGAAGAAAGTTGTCCTCTTCGAGAAAGGAGATCTGCCTTTGAAAAACCCTGGATGACAGGGGAGATACGGAACAAAGGAAAAGAGGTCCGAAGGCTTTACAACAGAGCACGCCGAAAAAAATCCGCAGTATTCTGGGACAACTTCCATGACAAACAGAAAGAATACAACAAATTAACAAGAACCGCCAAACGCAACTCCTGGAAGCTGTTCTGCGAACAGGTAGATAGCATCAACGACGTTTCAAAAATCAAGAAATTTCTATCCAAGACCCACACCCAACCCGAAACTATGGTAGACGGCGAGGGTAATAGGATAGAAACAATCGAGGAAACACTAAGGCTCCTAATGAATGCTCACTTCCCATCGAACACATCGACAATGGACGATGTCATGACAGATAGGGAAGAAAGATCAGAGGAACCAATCATTGACAAGTCAATGGTGTTAGACGCCCTAAAAAGCTTCTCACCATTGAAAGCGGCAGGACCAGATAACGTCTTCCCCGCATTGTTACAAAGAGAGGCGGTATTTTTATCACCACATCTAGCCGCACTCTTTAACGCTTGTTTAAGGTTGACGTACATACCGAAAGCCTGGCAGGAAGCCAGGGTAGTCTTTATACCCAAGCCCGGCAAGGCAAATTACGCCACACCAAAATCATATCGGCCAATAAGCCTAACTTCTTTCCTACTCAAAACCATGGAACGCACAATCGACACCATGATAAAGAGCAGTATACCCAATGATGCGCTGAAATACAAACAACATGCGTATGTAAAGGGAAGATCAGTGGAAACCGCTTTACATGAGGTAGTACACTATATTGAGGGCACCTTCGCTGAGAAGATGTATACCTTAGCGGTATGCATTGACATTGAAGGAGCCTTCAACAATGTCAGCACTAATACGCTTATCCAATCCCTAGATAATTTCCAAGTGGACCGGACAATCATAGACTGGGTCAACTACATGCTAAGGAATAGATGGATAAGCTGACATAACAATCAGAGACAAAGTAGGTCAGGGAACACCACAGGGAGGGATTCTGTCACCGCTCCTGTGGGTAACCACCATAAACGGACTCTTAATGAACTTAACCGACGAAGGATTTGAACCAGTCTGTTATGCAGACGACGTTATAATAATATAATTACTATGCAGGAAAGCCGAAACGGTGCTAAAGATCGCATACGATTGGGCAAAACCGAGGGGCTTAAATGTAAACCCGGACAAAACGGAGATATGTCTTTTTACTAGAAAGACAAAAATAGGTCAGTACGAAGAACCCATCTTCCAAAACAAAACGATAGCCATATCAAACAAAGTTAAGTATCTGGGAGTAATTCTAGATAAGAAACTTAAATGGAAAGACCACATACAGCAAAGGGCTGATAAGGCCCAAATATGCTGGTGTTTCTGCAGAAGAGCTGTAGGTTCTAAATGGGGATTCAATCCAAAGATGATACACTGGATATATAAGAGCGTTATTAGACCAATTCTAACATACGCGTCTGTTGTCTGGTGGACAGCAATGGATAAAAAATGTAACGTAAAAACGTTACAGAAAGTTCAAAGAACGTGTTGCCTAGGAATATGTGGAGCAATGCGTACAACACCAACTAGGGTTTTGGAGACAATATTATATATACATCCAATAGACATCCAAATAAAATATGAAGCGTCGGTTGCAGCTTTAAGACTTAAAGCAATGGACGAGTGGATAGACACCGGACACAACACACCTCATAAAAACATTTTACAGGTAACAAATGAGTCGACTTTCAATATCTTTGACTCAGACCGTATACCTGAAACGAGAGTAGTGACACGGTGCGAAACAATAACACCAGATAGAGAACAATGGAATAGCGGAACACTAGTTCAGATGCCGCCGGGTAACTGTTGTTACACGGATGGCTCTCGACTAGGAGGAAAAACTGGACTGGGAATTTTTATCGAAGAACCGGGTACCGAAATTTCTCTTCGTCTTACAGATCATAGCACGATCTTACAGGCGGAAGTTCAAGCTATAACAGAGTGTCTTAACTGGTTAGTTTCAACCCAAAGACAAAATACAGTAAATATTATTACGGACAGCAAACAAGCTATAAATGCAATATCTTCCAGAACAGTTAAATCCAAAACTGTACTGGAATGTATAAAAACCATTAATGATTTCTCACAACAAGGACCTGTACGAATTATATGGGTACCGGGTCACCAGGGAATCATAGGCAACGAGATAGCAAATCAACTAGCCAGGAGTGCCATTGCACTACCCACGATAGAGGTGTATACCGCCAAACCCTTTAGCGAAACACGCCAAGAGATGAGGGAATGGGCACATGAGACCCACAAAACCCTTTGGGATAATGAGGGGACAGGAAAAATCACCAAAATCTTATGGGGCGACCCAAGTGAAGACAAAACTAAGCAAATCTTAACGCTAAACAAAAAACAAATAAGCCGACTGACGGGAGTTCTGACGGGGCACCTCAGCTTAAAGGCACACCTACTCAAGATTGGATGCGAAGGAAGTAACGAGTGCAGAGCGTGTGGGGAAGACAGTGAAACGCTGGAACATTTCCTATGCCATTGCCCAGCTTTTACATGCCTTCGGAGACAATTCTTGGGAAACGACACTTTCCAAGGACTAAGCGATCTGAGGGGGTGTGAATGGAAAAGACTACAGGAGTTCACAAAAAACACGGAATTCTTAGACTAATAGGGTATAAAACCCAAATGTATTTTCTTCATCTATATACACTTCACTAATTCTTGATTTTTACTTTTCTCCGCACATCTAGAGCGCACAACAGGCCTCATATGGCTTAAGTGTATGTCCTTCTCATGTTGGACATGTGGTGGTATCATCCACCCCTCTTTTCAACCTAACCTAACCTAACCTAACCTAAGAGTCAGAGGACAATAATCAGCCATAAAGTTGTTATATATGTTCAATAAGTACTGAGATATAGAGCTCTAAAAAAATTGCCGAAGGTGCCCCAGTCTCCCCTACTAGTTTTCTGTACAATGTTGAAACCCTCGCAACGGTGTAAGCTGCAGTTCTCGATCAGCTTTGTTTTCTGGATTGCACCGACCATTATTCTCCTTCGACTCATAAAATCCACAATTTCACTGATCTTGTTGCGGAGGGGGTGTCTCGTATTCCGACAACGATTCCTGAGAACCGCTGGGAAACGTGCTAGAGCAGCATAAAGCGACGTAACTTCCTTAGCAGTACTCCTGGATCCGGTTTAGTCCAGTTTAAACCTTAAAATGCAACCATTCTCTACATACATTGCATCTCATCGAGATGGAGATGCGATTCTGGTAAACACTACAGAACAAGGGCTCGGGGTTTCTTTCTATCACGGCACGGATCAGTAGGGTACGGAGCAGACATTCCGCGATATAGGACATAAAAATACCCAGCGATTGTTTTTAATTTTTTTTTATTTTGTGCTTTATTCTATTTTTATCAAATCAATTTTAAATCTGTAATCCATCTTACATAGGGACAATAACCGATTGATTTTTGGTGTGATGTACCATATAACCCTCATAGGTATTGCCGTGGGCTACAGTCGTCTCATTGACATGACGTGTTTCTTTGCCATGGCGTAAACGTTTGTAATTGTGATAGACAGGATACCACATTGCAACAATAAAGACTACAAAAAAACAGAAGACAATTAATATGGTTTCGATAGACCCTTCTATACTTCTATACTCACTTGTGGTGCCAATATACATATCCGATTTCTCTTCGGGCGTTTCAACAAAGAATGTCAATAAGATATCGTAGACGGAATCGAGTACGGAGCAAACAAGCCAAGGGACAAAGTAACGATGTTTTTTCTAAGGACACAACAGGATAAGGGTATTTAAATATAAAATAAATATAGAAATCTTTCGGAGGATACTACCTGTATAACACCGATCATCATCATAACGGATGATACGACCATGGAAAGAGCAAAGATCACCAATATCATGTGATAGGAAATAACGGCAGCTGGAAATGCGAATTAAAAATAAATCCCAAAATTTTTGTTATCCCTAATCTCTGCACTTACTCTTAACCCCCTTAGTGACCTCAACACTATTGGCATCAGGATCCACAACATTTGTTTCATTCACCTTATCCCCGGAATTATGAATCTTTAACAAATCAATGGTATTGTCAAAACCAAAATAGGTAAAGATGCAAGTGTAGAGAAGAGCAACAACAAAAATCCAGCTACCACAGCCCATTATGAAAGAATGACTTCAATAGATGATGGTCGAACAACAACTGAATTGAAAATCGTATATTTTATATACTTATTTCAAAAGCTATATATAAATTCATATCGCAATTTGACCCTATGCTATCTCAGAGGTAATAATCCGGATCAAATGGTATTTGATTGGTTATACATATAGAGATGATATTTGGTTATCGCCGGTACAATAACAAATGCAATAGAATACAGGACAATATTAAGAATTGAAGAACTAGCTATGAGCGGGGAGCTGGAAAAAAATCGACGCCGATATGTTGATACCATTTACGAGACATACATCTTTGTCACTCGTAGTTCGTTAATGTCCAAAATCATCCCCTTCGGCATGGAAAAGTTAAACATATATCCGTATGGTACTACGAAGTGAATGAGAATTATTGTGTAGTTAAAGTAAAGTGACGACGGGTTTAGGTTTACTGTGACACGTTACTTACTACTAAATATTGAAGTGGATTGACTTTAATTTGGGTAGCTCATAATGTATGACACGGTCACGGTGAAATGTGGAATTCACGAACAAGAAGATAAAGACAAGTTTCCAAAATGTGAGCTGTGGTTTAATAACAAATTGTTGACATTCCAACCCCAAAGGCCGGCACAAAGATCGTAACTTTCCAGCACAGGCAGCGGGATGATGAGCTTTGTCGTACTAACACCAGACACATATAACTGACGATGGAAGTGAACAGGTTCGGTGCACAAGCAGCTAGCACATCTGAAGTTTTGTAACAGTGACTAAATTCTGCACAACGGTTAAGTCGCTCTTGAATCCATAAAGGTAGAATGATCGGACCTCTGTCTAATTTAACGGCGTTGAAGTGACATATCCAAAGTTGTTTTAATCGGAAGATTGTAGAGCACCCCGAGAGTAACACGGCAAAGAGAGAAGTATTGACCGTATACGATTTCTTCAAGTGGAGGATGAACCATGGTACCATCAGTGGTGCCAAGCTGTTCGAGGACATCGAACCAACAACCGTCCAGCCACGTTTGAAACTTTCGATCGTAAACTATATGCATGGAATTCAGAAATAGGAAGTCGAAGACCCATAGAGTTAAATAGGGAGATCCCCAGGAGGGGTGATATCTCCGGAACTGATTACCATTCTGAAATTACACGCCCACCGGATGACAGAAAGATTGTTACGTAAGTGGATGATTGTACGATCGTGGCGCCAGGACATAAAATGCATGACATTTGTGAGAGGCTGAAATCTATCCCCGGCAGCTGTTGAGAAGCTGATAACGAAAACTTGTTAACAACATACACACACAGTGCAACGCAATGCAAAAATCTTCATTCCTGCCAGAATGTCGTCCTGAGGACCACATACATGATCGGATGAATATCCTTTCTGGACGATGCAATATCTGCTTGGGTGTAATAAAAGTAGCCATCTAAGCCATCTATTTATAGATAGCACCCACCACCTAGGCATTTAAGGAAGTATCTTTATGACAGAGGTCCAGACGTACAAAAGGGAGCCTCTAGATCAACAGTCCTATCAAGCTGGATTGGATTGTATTCACATTGATGTAGTTGAGGAAGCAATTCAAAAATGTATTCACTCTATACAACTCCCGGAAAACCTCGATGAACCAGAGTGGTATTGGCACAACTGAGATCTGGATGGTGTAGGCGCCTCAATTCATAGTGGGTAGAAATTGATGGCACAGTAAACAATATCTGCCCGACATGTGGTAATGGTCCACATGACACGCTACACTTCTTCAACTGAGCTTTGGACACAATTGATATAGGTCACAGATTAAAACATTAGAAGTATGAACACGGTCTCTGGCCAGCAGAATATTGGGGCGTTGGCAAAGATAATTTATTGACATCTTACAAATAAGGTATGAAACAGAGAAGAGAAAGATCAGACCTAAACTATAATGCACGATTTGCTTTATTTTTTCCACTATAATCGACTTCGTAGACCTCGGGATAAAACTTTAATATAAAGAGAGATAGAGAGAGGACGAGTGCGAACCTCTATTTTATACTATAAGCAGTGGAAGAACACCAGCTACAACGATAAAGACGGGTTTCATTTCCAACTATTTAGGCACCATTACCAACTTCTTCCGGGAGCGCAATCTAAAATTATCCCCTGCATAGTATATTGTTTAACTTTTCACTTCCTGGACTCGAGAAGTTAGTTTAAAACTTTACCTTTCCATAGAAGGTAGGCGCATCCCTACCGCCCAAAAATCCTTGGGGTTGTATTCGATAAATACCTTTAAGTGAAAGCTAGGAATGGGGCAAAGATAAAGAAACGTTGGTAACGACATACAGGATCATAGGTCGTTCCATCTCTAATTATGCACCCCCGGTCTGGACTTCTTTCCTTAGCGACACAAAATTCAGATCCTTGCAAAGCACACAAAATAAAGCACTCCAAATTGGCACCGGCTGTGTCCAGATGACGAGCGTCTATCACATCCATGAGAATATCAAGCAATATAATGTGTTGTTGACTAGACAGTTTCTGGATGGCAAGTCCACCATCGCGACACATACGTCAGGACTTCAAGCGCTATCGTGATGGGATCCAAGACGACATTCCATCGGACGTCAACAGCGAACGCGATGAAATCCGTGCATCAACAGGCGGTCTACGGATCCATTAATTTCTACAGATGCAACAAAAACTTGCTTCAACATCCTCCTGCAAATTCGGTCAGTGAGAGGACAGTGAGCGGCAAATCCGTTCGATTCTGGCACAACAAAGGTCAAACTACAGCTATTTTTTCAATCCGTATCGGGAGCGCATTGTCCCCGGTGGTCTAAAAAATTATCCCTACTGCCAGCAAAGCCCTCACGAAACACACCATCTATTCGATTGTTCGTCCAAGCCTACAAGTCTATTGCCCATAGCCTTATGGCTAAAGCCAATAGAGGTGGCACAGTTTGAACGTATACCTGCTTTAAACGTCAATGATTTAATCGCATAATTGTACGATCATGTTGTTCGGATCCATCATATAAGAAATACATGAGTGAAAGAAATGCTCGCTCGAATTTTGAGTGCATGGCAAAACTCGCTCTAGTCTGATAATTTTATTTAGGCCAACTTCGTGACTTTAAGTTCATCTATAAAGACTCCCATCATACCGTCTATTGAGATTTCTCGATTTTCAACTCGACTCCTTGAACTTCAGCTCGACAATAAAAGTTGCTGGACATTACATTCATCTATGACGACTCTCAGCTCGACATAGGCATCGTAATATGATAGCCTGATACGAGCATGACGTCGGACCCATCCTATGTTGAATATCTAAATGTCTTCAGGTCACCTTCCTGACTTCCAGTTCGTCTTTAAAGTGCGCCTTTTCTATAACTATGTAAAGGTTCCCTCTCCTTCAGTACGTTTTTTGAAAGATTTGAATGATTTTTACCTTGACATTTTGAAAGCTGGACCAACATTTTAATAGCCATTTCAAATCCGGTCTATTTTTATTTTTTTAGATAACCTATTCCACACGATTTGGTCATCAACAAATATGAAAACATTCAGTATATATTATTTTAAAGTATGAAAATAAAAGTAATAGAAACAAAGGTAGAAATTTAGTTATTCATCGACAGAGCATAGAATTGGTCATTTTCTGGTCCAAGATATAAAAAAACGAAGGCAAAATGGTTTTCAGTAGCTATTGGATTTTCTCAATTGGCATATTTTATTTTTGCATTTTTTCCTACTTTGGTTTACATCACTTCTTCGATTTGTATCAACTCTACGATAAATATGAAAAATCTGATGTGGATGCCAATGAGAAGGATGTGGGGAATTTTGTGAAATGTAAGTGTGAGGATGAGATAAGATAATAAATAGATAATATTATGTTTTTAAATTTAATTTATTTTTCTGCAGCTGGTGAGGTTTCTTATCATGCCATCTCGTTGCTGTTTACACTTTCAATGGTCATTTCATCGGTTATGATGATGGTGGGCGTTGACAAGGTGCGTTTGTACTATAGATTACAAAATTTTGGATGGAGCTATTAATATTTATTTGTTTGCTTTTCTTTTCTTTTTCTATAGAGGAAACATTATTACATTCTTCCTTGGCTGGTCTGTTCGGTGCTGAATGTTGTCTATATAATTTTGGCAGATGTTTTCTTTGCAACTCCCGAAGAGAGATCGGAATTATATGTTTTAATTGCAAGTGAGTATATGTTAAAAAATCGCTCCTACGTAAGCCTTCCGATCCAATAA
>NW_026880863.1:0-33251 GCF_032173495.1 Musca vetustissima
TATGAATTGGCCTATAATGAATTAACCAAACAGTTAACACCTATTGACGACGATGGTAATTTACAAAGTGACACAATTACCGAACATTCCGAGCTAATACAGACGATTGAATCACGTCAACAAAACAATAATGAAGTCGATATAATTACAAAGGAACTACGTGAAAATAAAACAATTCTGCGGCAGCTCAAGGAACAAATGAAAGAAGAAAAGACCAATTTCGACGAGAAGTTTGCCAATAGGACCGAACGTTTGGAACAACTTCGTGACCAGTTGCACAATATTAAACGCATAAATGATTTAGAATGTCGTCTCGTCGAGAAATGGGAAGCAAATCGTCTCTCACAAGCCACAATAATGGGCCAGAATGAAGAACGTTCACTGATGAAACAAATTGTCGATTTACATCGTCGTTTGGCTGGCGAACAGCGTCTAATTTGTGAAGTTGAATCATTTCGAAAACACGAAGCTACCCAGTTGCAGGAACAAATTGCCCATTGGGAACAAAAATTTAAAGATGAAAAGGCAAAGATTTTTGCTAAAAATTTACAGCTAAGTGAAAGTATTGCCGAAATTATAAAATCACATGAAAAACATTCGGAAATAAAAGCCGAACGTCAGCAGTTCGTCAATGAGTATTTACGGGAGAAGGAAGAGGAGCGCCGTCTCTATGAAGAACAAATGTATCGTGTTGAGTGTGCTGTACGCATACAATCTTGGTGGCGTGGCACGATGGTGCGGAATGGACTTGGACCGTATCGTAAGAAATCGAAAAAGGGTAAAAAATCAAAAGCTAAGAAATAAAGGGATATATGATTTGGATACTGTTTATTTAAATAAAGGGCAAAAAATGAAATAAAGACTTTATTTTTAATATAATGAAACCATTGACTAATTTGATAATATTTTAATAAATAAATATAAATAAAAAATGTTAATATGTGTATATTTAAGCTGAGTCGATTTATGCATGTAAACAAAGTACAGGTCGCATTTATGATCCGAATTGGATGAAATTTGACACAGTTCATTTATTTGGAACAAGGACGAACCCTATTGAAATTGGGAAAAATCGGTTCAGATTTAGATATAGCTCCCATATATATTTTCGTCCGATTTAAGGTAAATTGTGTACTAAAGTGCCTTTACATCATTCGATTTGGACGAAATTCGGCATAGCGTACTGCCTTAAGTCTAGAATGATGAGTGTTAAGTTTCGTGAAAATCGGTTCAGATTTAGATATAGCTCCCATATATATTTTCGTCCGATTTGTGGTAAAGGGTGTACCAAAGTACCTGTATATCAATCGATTTGGACGAAATTTGGCATAACGTACTGAAGTAAGTCTGGAATGATGTGTGTTAAGTTTCGTGAAAATCGGTTCAGATTTGGATATAGCTCCCATATATATTTTCGTTCGATTTAATGTAAATGTTGTACTAAAGTCCCTGTATATCATTCGATTTGGACGAAATTTTTCATAGCGTACTGCCTTAAATCTAGAATGATGTGTGTTAAGTTTCGTGAAAATCGGTTCAGATTTAGATATAGCTCCTATATATATTTTCGTCTGATTTTACATAAATGGTGCACCAAACTCCTATGTATTTCGAACGGGTGTCTGATTGAGATTAAATGTGTGTGTGTTTCGAGAATATCGGTTCAGATTTAGATATAGGTCCCATATATAGTTCGGTCCGAGTTAATGGTGCACTTTCGATTTGGACGAAATTTGGCATAGCGTACTGACATAAGTCTAGAATGATGTGTGTTAAGTTTCGTAAAAATCGGTTCAGATTTAGATATAGTTCCCATATATATTTTCGTCCGATTTTATATTAATGGTGCACCAAATTCCTATGTATTTCGAACGGGTGTCTCATTGAGATTAAATTTTTAACAGTGCTGCGTACCGAATAGCGTGTATCAATTTTGCTACAAATCGTTTTCCATAAATTTGTCCCATGGTACGCAGACGACTCTAAATCTGCCCGAAATATTCCTTCAAGGGAACATTGATATACAATTGTATGGATGCATATGTACAATATACCCAAGTGATGAAGGGTTTCATGTAGTCGCCCAGTCCGACTTACTGGTTTTCTTATAGAAAGTAACCAATAGGTCTTCGTACTGGATAGTAAAAGATTTTCGCATTGACCATATGTATTCATGTAGAAGACCAGAATATCTTAGTACAGAGGGCCTTCTGCTAGAACAGTAGATTTGCATTCTAATAGAATAGAAATTGTTCTGATAGAAGTCCGATAATTATTTCTATAGAAGACCATAAATTACTTATAAAGGAGAATAGAGTATTCTTGTAGGACACCAGGGTTACATCTTATAAACAATAAAAGGCTTTTCGATGGAGTACCATAAAGAGGTCCTATAGAATCTCAAAAAAAAAAAAAAAAGAATATTAAACACAAAGTTTATTTCAGAGCAGAAGTTTTTTCTTATAGAGTAAAAAATACCATAACAGATGGCCTCATATTTTATAATGGAAAACCTTCATATAAAGAATCCGTCGATTTTCGTGTTACACTTATAGAAAACCGAATGTTTTTGTAATTAGAACCTGGATGATTTCTCAAAGAAGAATAAACGGATTTCGTATGGAAGGTCAGAAAGTCTTCTAATAGAAACACATTAGATATTCTTGAAGCTCCGTAGATATTACAATATACGACTAGAGGGCATATTTAATGAAGATAAGACAATTGTCTAATAAAGTTAAAGATTGTCTTCTTTTAGAATATCGGATACTAGTTTCACATAAAACTCCCCAGGGTAATCTTATGGAAGCTACGAAGGTACTCTTATAGAAGACAACTTCAATATAGAAGTTGTATTCTTATAGACGATTAGATGATTTGCTTAGAATAGACCAGAAAGTCATTTTTTAGAGGACAAGATGATTTTTTTATTCGCTCAGAATATACTCTTATTAAGGGCCAGATTATGAATAGTCCTTTAGAGAAAAGTGATTGAGAACAACTAGAAACGATGTGAAGTTCGACCCGTCCGTACTTTTTGTACCCTCGACCATGACAATAAAAATATAAGTTTTGGGAAAATGAAATCCATTATTTTTATAGGTGAACTATAGGCCTAGTAGTACTCTCTATTTGCAAAAACTCTAGAAGTCGATTTTTACAATCCTCCCTAGATACCAATTATTTATCATTAAAGAAATTTTGATATACAAGAAAAAAATGATAATCGCTTGGTTTCAAGTCCGGGCTGTATGGCGGATGCATTAAAACTTCCCAACCAAACTCCCGAAGTTTCTGGCGAGTCTCTGTAAATTTGTGTGTCCTGGTGGAATACGACACCTGTCCTATTGGCCAATTCTGGCAATTTCTGGTCAATTGCTACCTTCAAACGGTACAGTTTTTGACAGTAGAGATCATATGGAAGCCTCATAATAAATAATTCCCTTTCAGTCCCACCAAATACATAGCAGAACCTTTCTAATCATTAGTCCTGGTTTGGCCACCGTTTGTAATTGGTGTGTCACCCAAACATACGACTGCTAACATGCCGGTCAACTTCGATCATTTCTCCGATTTTATCAAAATTTTCGACGACGGGCCTAATGGATATCTTTTTCCCCAACCTAATATTTAAAATTAATGGAGCTGATGGGAGAAAAGTCATGTTATTATAGGACATTGAACATTGCGAAAAATTCTCATGTATTTTTCGCAGAAGATCAATATTAATAATTATTAATACGGATATGATCTATACCATGAGAACCGAAAATAGCAAATTACAGCCAATTCTGTTGGAAAGTCTGACCAAAATCCCCAAAATAACGAATTCGTGATTTCAACAAACGGACATGCGTAAATTGCATTTATGGGGTCCGCGGTGAATATTTCAATGTGTTACACGAGGGATGACAAATTTAATATACAGTCCACCTTTTTAAAAATTCGCGTTATGGAAATATCCTTTTCAAAAATTGCACTTGCGAATATTTCTTGAAAATAACTTTTAAAAAATCCGTGCTATATATGGGCTTTTTGAAACATCGTTTAAAAATTCACGCTTGTTAATAGCCCGAAAAAATATTCTTTAAAATCTAAGCCCCTTTAAAAATTCTAAACTTATTCATAGTCCCTGAAAAATAATTTATATACCCTACACAACTATGTTGTCAGGGTAACGCCGCGAAATATTGGTCCTAGACCCACCTTTAAGTATCTCGACTAGCTGAGTCGATCTAGACATGTGTGTCCGTCCGTTCCTCCGTCTGTCCATTATAATTTGTAAACACGATACAGGCCAAAGTTATGGGCCAATCTTCATGAAATTTTGTATGTAGGATGGGTTCTGGCCAATGATGACCCCTATTGTTTTGGTAAAAGATCGGTTAATATTTAGGGGATGAAATGGATCAAAAACTTTATTTTTGTCGGTTTTTCTGGTAGCTCCAGAAGCCGCAATTATGGTCCAAACACCTCGAATTTTTGCATGGAGAAGGGGATCGGGCCAAAGAATAAGTATGCCTGTTTTTATAAAGATCGGTCAATGTTTAGCGGGTCAAATGGACCCTGACTTTTGTGTGAAAAATTCCAAAATTTGTATTCTATGGCGAATATATTTGCCCCTGATGGTCCTAGACCCGAGAAATTGATAGTATGTTCAAGAGGAGTGGTTGATATTTAAATTGGTACCAATTATATGGTCGTATGTATTCGGATGTGGGAGTTGCACATACATATTTACGGGTGCTTACGTACTGTGATATTATTTAGTAACCCATTACCACATTAGAGGGCGGAATTATAGCGCTGATTGCTTTGAAAATTTCCATGAGATTCCAGTTATGGTGAAGGACAACGCCTATAATTTTGGGCGATGATCACATAATAATTTTGGGATGAAATGGAACGAAAATTTAATTTTTTTGTGTTTTTTCGAGTCGATCTATAGGCCACAATTGAAAGCCGAAGATCGCAACACAACCCACGCTGATGGGAATATGGACAAGCAATTAGAAGGACTGAAGGAAAATATGTCAGTGTAAGGAAAAGGTGCTGTTGACCTTTAATGGGGCAAGAGGGTGCAAATATCACAAAATATTGTCCAGGCTCAGAATAAACACCAGCAGAAAGTTAGAGTTCCGTGGTAGTTGTGTAGGGTATCGTATGGTCGGCCCCGTCCGACTATACTGCTCTGCTCTCTGGTTAAAAATTCTTTATTCGTGATAGTTGCAGTGAAAAAAAAAATAAAATATTTCCGCTTCGAAATAATCGTTAAAATATTTATTGATATTCCCTGAAAATATTCTTTAAAAATCTTCAATTGAGTTGATATGGAAAAATATTATACAACGCCAGCGTGATCTAAAATAATGAAATAATTTTCTTGATTCGTTATAATAACAAATCACTCTCGTATTTCTATTAACATATTTCATTTCAATCTTCATATATTTGGAAAAAATATATACGATAAACATACGTGCATGTGTAATTCAAAATTTCCCCAATTTATTACTCAAGCAAATGTTTGTCTAAGTCTAATTGAAAATGCTGTGGTATCAAAATGTTAATAACAAAATCGGAAAATTGATATTTTGATTG
This sequence comes from Musca vetustissima, assembly GCF_032173495.1. Classification (NCBI taxonomy): domain Eukaryota; kingdom Metazoa; phylum Arthropoda; class Insecta; order Diptera; family Muscidae; genus Musca; species Musca vetustissima. The sequence goes on from NW_026880863.1 coordinate 5,602, forward strand.
CCTTAATATTATGCACACCTATGGTGGGGATACATTTCATCCCTTATCAGCATATCTTATAGCAAATCCTATAAACAAAAGATTTTAATCTATGGGCATAGAAATTAACGCCATGGTATTTTTTGGGGGGGCGACGAAGGCAACCAAATGATTATATAAAAAAATCTATTTACAAATATATTAACATTGTATGGGTGTAAAAACAAAATTACCTTGCTCCATATATGATAATGATCGAAATCGAATATCTTACCTTTCACACCCATCCACCCCCAAAAATACCACCAACCACCAAAATACTCACCAGGATGCAAAGTGAATCTGCTTTTGACAATGGCATAGTTAGAGAATATTAGCATATTAATGTCTACAAATATGTGCATGTTGGGGCATGCATTATTCTACAGTAATATTAAAATATTTAGCAAAACCGTCACTCACAAATGCCAACAACAAGTGAAAGCATCCAGTCACTTGCCGAGCGCTGAAACACACACACATACAAACCGCCAATTCAGCCAACCATTCAAAATGATAATGATTGTGTTTTATGATGGCAATGAAAACCTATGTCTAACACTGACAACGATGATAATGATGATGACGACGATAACAACGATTTTAGAATATTATTTTTGAGGAGTACCACATTTATATGTATGTATATAGACAACCAACCAGCCAACCAAACTGACATATGAACAAATATTCATTCATTTTATGATGAATATAAATGTTTGTGGATATGTTATGGGAACAATGTGTATGTGTGTGTGCGTATGCGTGTTTGTGTAGATATCTTTGTACACAAAATATTTTCGGTTGACATCATAACTTTTATGAAATTAGTTTTCATTTTTTTATTATATATTTATTTTATTTTTCAAAAACGCATAACCTGTTAGAACTGTCGATGTCCAACCTAAGGTGCCATGTACAAAATTTAGATTTTGTGGGATTATTAAAAGTTTGGAGGTTGGATCAAATAGATAATTATCTTCGTGTGTTGTCATGCTATATACTATATGAGAAATTATACTATATGAAAAATGTTCTTAAAAAATCCGCGCTTACTACTAATCAATGAAAAGTTTTCTTTAAAAAATTCTTGCATATTGATAGTTGGGGATTTTTAAAGAGTCCATGCGGAGAAATAATCGTTAAAGAATCCACGCTTCATGTTATTACCTGACAAAAATAATCGTTGAAGAATCCATGCTCCGTTATAGCCCTACTAAATAATCGTTAAAGAATTCACGCTGCGTGATAGACCCTTATAAATAATTATTAAAGAATCCACGCTTCATGCTAGTCCCAGATAAATAATCTTTAGAAAATTCACGCTTCGTGATAGTCCATGAAAATATTCTTTAAAACATCCCAGCTTCTTCAATCCTCGTCGAGGCGATATTCGCCGTCGATATTATCAGCTTGGTCTTCTCGCCTTTTACTGCCAGTCTCACTTTGGCAGACTCCTTCTCAATTCGTTCAAAGGTAGCTGTTACCGCTCGCAATGTTCGATTCATTATGTCAATGTGATCGGCATGATCGATTAACATATGCTGAGTGTCATTTCTGTTCTCCAGCTGAATGTTAAAAAGGCTACACGACAAACTTTCACCTTGTTCGGTATTGAATTCCGAGAGGTCGTTTCCGATTTTAACTGCTGACCTTGTACCAGTAAAAGTTATCCTGCATAGCCGCATTAATTTTGCAGGAAGGCTGAACACAGACATGGCTTTAACCACCTCTGAGCGGGTTGGGCTGTCAAATATGGTTTTTTAGTCGACAAATGTCGATGTGTTTTTCGTGGATCTTTTCCAGGATCTGGCGCAGAGTGAAAATCTGGTCAGTGGTGGACTTATGTGCATGGGACACAGGATGCTGAGGTTCCAATCATTGGGTCTACATCCCTCTAGCCAAATTGTATTAATCAGTTTGTGTATGCTTCTTACCAGCATCTGACCACCAGTCTTGAATAGTTTGGCTGGTAATCCTCGCCTCAGTAGCATTACGATACTCCTGATCGTACCACGGGCTTCTTGATGGTAGTTTTTGGTAGCCAAGTGTTACCCTTGCTGCGGCAATTGCAATTCTATGCCATTGTGCTTCTATTTTATTATCGGGACAAGGTATGCTTTCGTCAAGCAGGTGGTGAAGTTGAGCGGTGTAGGCTTCTGCTATCTGTTGTGTTTGCAGCTTTTCGACGTCGAATTTCCGTGATGTTTTAGATCGCACCTTTGCTGCTACATTGAGGCGGGTGCAAACCTTGGCTGCTACAAGTTAATTGTTCAAGTCGATATTCACTCCTCGTGTCCATGTAACGTCTAGAATATTGGATGAATGCCTTCCGTCTAGCAAAACATTATCAATTTGATTTGATCTTGCTTGAATCTGGTGCCGCGAAGTCAATCCACCTCATGCCGTTGTCGGATGTCTGTTCATGGAGGCTGAATTTTCCGACAGTGGGACCAAAAATTTTTCCGAATTTTGCATTAAAATATCCTAGCAGAATTTTAATGTCATGGCCAGGGCAGCGGTAATATGCTGTTTCTTGGCACTCATAAATTATGTATTTGGTCTGCTCATCTTTGTCTTCCGTCGAAACATGGGCTCAAATAAGACTGATGTAGAAGAACTTGGCTTTTATACGGATTATAGCAATTCGTTCATCTACTGGAGTGAATCTGCAGAAAAGGTCTTTTATTTTCCTATTAACCATAGATCAGCAGCCAAGTTCATATATCGTTTCATGGCAGCTATAATACAGGCCGTAATCATCTGATCTACTTACACCAGTCCCTTTCCATCGTATTTCCTGTAAGGCAATTATATCGGCTTTGTACTTCCTGAGTACATCCGCCACAGCGAAAACTGTGTTCTATACAACATGCGCACATTCCAAGTGCAGATTTCCAGATCGTGGTTCTTTATATGTTTGCGGGGTCGTCAACATTGGGTTTGGTTTTCTGTTTCGTTGTTTTTCATAATAGGAGTGGTTTTCCGAGTGTGGGTAATTAACCCAACGCCTCAACCCATTTTAAAGGTTCTTATGGGTGAACCGCGGCACATATCAGCTCACTATTTCAATGACAACGAGGGGAGGTCAGTGTCACAAATTGAGATTAAATAGAGACCAAGGAAAACCTGGGCTAAGCCATGTTAAAGTCAATCGAAGCCGTTGCTTGGTATCTATCATCCCATTCCCACTTGTTATATAGAAATTTCTTAATTTTTGACCAGTAAGGAAAGTAGTAAAGTCGGTCGGGGCCGACTATATGATACCCTTCACCACCTTGGGTATATTCAACAGATGAATGTAAACAGACGTCGAATTCTGCAACCTATACTAAATTTTTCATTTGTTCAAAATCGGGAGATAATACATATAGAAGCTCTATCCAAATTTGAACCGATTTTCAGGAAAGTTTACACACATCACTCCAGACTCATTTCAGTACACTATGCCAAATTTTGTGCAAATCGAAATATGTATAGGGACTTTGGTACACCATTTACCTTAAATCGGACGAAAATTTATATTAGAGCTATATGTAAATCCAAACCAATCTTCACGAAACTTAACGTGCACTATTCTAGACTTAATTAAGTACGCTATGCCAAATTTCGTGCAAATCGAAATATGTATGGGAACTTTGGTACACCATTTACCTTAAATCGAACGAAAATATATATATGAGCTATATCGAAACCTGAACCGATTTTCAGGAAACTTAACACACATCATTCTAGACCTAATTCATTACGCTTTGCCAAATTTCGTGCAAATCGAAATATGTATAGGGACTTGGGTACACCATTTACCTTAAATCGAACGAAGATATATATGGGAGCTAAATCTAAATCTGAACCGATTTTCAGGAAACTTAACACACATCATTCTAGACCCTATTAATTATGCTGTGTCAAATTTCGGGCAAATCGAAAGATATATAGGGACTTTGGTACACCATTTACCTTAAATCGGACGAAAATATATATGGGAGCTATATCGAAACCTGAACCGATTTTCAGGAAACTTTACACACATCATTCTAGACCCTATTCATTACGCTGTGTTAAGTTTCGTGCAAATCGAAATACATATAGGGACTTTGGTACACCATTTACCGTAAATCGAACGAAAATATGTATGGGAGCTATATCTAAACCTGAACCGATTTTCAGGAAACTTAACACACATCTTTCTAGAGCTAATTCATTACGATATGCCAAATTTCGTGCAAATCGAAAGATATGTATAGACTTTGGTACACATTTACCTTAACTACTATTAAGCTATATCCAAATCTGAACCGATTTTTCTCAATTTCAATAGGGTTCGTCCTTGGGCCAATTAAGTGACCTGTACCAAATTTCATCCAAATCGGATCATAAATGCGACCTGTACTTTCTTAGCAAAACTACTACGAATTTTAAGGTGTTGCGATTAGTTGTTTTTATTATTTTTATTGTATTCCTTGTGTTCAGATTTAGATATAGGACGGATTTATAATTTTCTCATGTTATTTAAGAAATATACATTAAGTATCTCCCATAATAATGTTGGCCCCCATATTAAATTACGATTGTACTCCTCTGACTTTAACACACTAAATGAAGCAACAGGATGAGTTTTTCAGTTAATTTATGAAACAAAAACATGTGTGCGTAATGTTGTATGTATTAGTTGGTGTTGCTGTTGGTATTCATTCATTGGTGTTTGTGGTGGTGTGTCGGTTGGTTGGTTGGCTGGTTGGTTGTCTTGTCTGGTCTGATGTTAAAAGTGTCATCAACGTTGTCAAAACAAACAATATTGTATGTAAATTTAAAATTTTCATATTTTTAATGCGTTTATGCTAATCATGAACTCTGTTCTGTTTTGACACTGTCGGAACGAACATTTCAAGCGGTGCGTACAGGCAAACATACTGCGTGTGAGTGTGCGAATGCATGCAAACATGTTTATATGTGGTATAAATGAATGACTGTGGTATACCAAGCTCAGATACATACATATATTCCAAATATATATTTGTATATGTGACCGTCGGTCGGATGACACACTTCCTGGCCCCTCAGACCATTACATGTTTTTTAACTGTCACATAAAAGATGTTAAACCATAATCATTTTGCTCTTGTTTTTGGTGTTATTGCAATGTTTGAATATCTCTCGGTGTGTGTGTGTGTGAAACTCATACATTCTGAAACAATAATGTGTCGTTGTGTGCACCCTTAAGTACCAGCATTGGTTAGCCAGGGTTATGGTGGTGGTGGCTTCCACATATTTGCATAATGACAGTAACATGTTTTTATGACTGAAACTTATTACAAATTTTAGTTCATTGTAATGCTGGGACCGACCAAACCCACAAAAACAAAAAAGTTTTCATCATTTTTTGGATATTTTATTAACTCTTATTTTATTATGAGCCTCTCTCACTCTCTCACACATCACTCGAGACTTGTTTGAGTTGGAGTTGGCTAGGTTAAATAAAGCCCTAAGGTTAAAACCAGTCAGACAATAACAACACCAATATGAAGCTCTAAAAATGAATTTGCATATTTTTCTATCAACTCTGTCATACATATATATACATCCCGATGTAAGTGTGTAAATGTAACTGGTATTTATAGATGTGCTGGTGTGTGTTTGTGTGTGCGAGCTTTCACATAAAAGCCATCCAAACATTTTTAATATGTTGAGGGCTTTTTAAAAATGCAAATTCGCATTTTTATACTCTTTTCGGTTTTGTAATAAAAATGAGACACTCTAGGTAAATATTTAACTTTATTTTCTCTTAGATTAGCTATAAAAAGCCAAAATCTCATGAATTTGTAATTAGAATTTTTCTGAAATTGTATAATAAAAATAAAGGTTGAATTGACTCTTTTTGCTGGTGTGTGTGCTGGAATGTGTCAACAAATATTTAACGGTGCGGTTATAGTATTTATTAATTTTTTGCCCATATGCTTATTTGCATTTATATTTATGAAGTACTGTTTAAAATAAAATTAAAACCTCTAAAATGAACACAACAAGGGCAATGTAGATAAAGGGCCAAAAAAAAAAAAAAAAAACGACAAAGGCGGAACAGATAATAGTCGGAAGAAAAATATGTTTATAGCAAATATTTAATAATCTGAACTATTGCAATTATTTGTGTAACGAAATATAAAGGAATTTTTAAATTTTTTCATGGAACACCAAAATAAACTCTGGCCGTTATATTGAAAAAAGTGATTGGTAATCATGCCACATCCAAATATCAAAATTTCAACGACATTAGAAAGAGTACATATCTGGCTCCATTAGAATTAAGATTTTTGACATCGATAGAAATTTAGGAAGATGACGGACCAAGGATTATTATTATTCATTTATCTTTTTTTAAAAATAGTCTATGTTCAACCACAACCCATGCTGTATAGTAAGGGAAATATTTACCGATTGGATTTATCCTAGTTCAACCATAGATTTGTAGGACCAGCCTAACGTGTTAATATTTGGAGTCAGTTGGATTAAAAGTTTTCGAGTTGTCGTGTCCGCCAATTATAATAAGGAAAGTTCAAAATTCGGACGGGACCAACTATATGATATCCTTCACCTTCCTCCCGCTGTCATCGCATCAAGATGAAATCTGGGCAGAATCGAAGGGAATGGCTCCTGTCGGAAATAACACAATGATACAACTCCCTAGTTTTGCTGCTGCGATTAGATCTACAATGTAAATCATTGTTAGAAAGAGTGAAATTATGTAGGGTTTAGGTGATCATGATAATATGGATGAGTCGAGTTATTACAAATAGTGCAATAATTGATTTTTAGAGAAGATATGGAGTGGAGAGTCAGAAAAGCTGGAGCAGAGCAAGAAGATGAGTTGATATAGGCTAAGGAGATGAAATTATGAATATTTTAAGATTAAGTGTTGAGGCTTTCCATTTATAGCGTTTTTGTAAGGATTTTAGATAATCTTCATTCCACCTAATGGCGAACTGTTGATAAATAGCCTTCAGCTTAGTCCATCTATTTACCAGAGATAAATTTTGAGTATTATATTCCGGGAAAACCATAATGGGAGAACCTCTTAGAAAATATCCTGGAGTTAAGGCTGTTATATCCGAAGGGTCTTCCGCCATTGGACGTGAGTTCAAAACACTTTCAACTTGAGCAAGCACTGTAGTGAATTGCTCAAACGTGAACCTGTGTACACCTGCTAATCTCTTAAAATATATATATATATATATATATATGAGGTGCGTGAGGTGGAATAAACACATGGACCTAATTCAGTAACCGTTGCATATACCATTCGTTTTTTGTTACCAGTCTATATTCATTTTAATACCCTATGCCAAATTTCGTGTTAATCGAACAAACATAGGCCCTTCGGTGCACCATTTACATAAAATCGAATATATATATATATATATAAGTTCTTTATCAAAATCTGAAACGATTCCAACAAAACTTGTCACACATCATTTTTTTCTCAATTGTATCATTCTCAAAAAATCGGACGAATCTATATATGGGCTATATATGGACATCAGTCTGGACCCAATTCAGTACTCTGTGCATAAATGCCAAACACCAGTAAAATGATACTGGATCCATAAACATGTCATTCTGCAATCAATATAAAATTTTTTCATTTGGTCAGATATAGAATCTATATCTAAATCTGAACTGATTTCAGGAAACTTAACACACATCATTGTAGACCTAATTCATTACGTTGCGTCAAATTTCGTGCAAACCGAAAGATATTAAAGGACTTCGGTGCACCATTTACATTAAATCGAACGCAAATATATATGGGTGCTATATCTAAATCTGAACCGATTTTCACGAAATTTAGCACACATCATTATATACATAATTCATTACTCTGTGCCAAATTTTGTGAAAATCGAAAGGTATATAGGGACTTTGGTGCACCGATTATCACGAAATTTAACACACATCATTATATACCTAATTCTTTACGTTGTGCCAAATTTCGTGAAAATCGAGAGATATATAGGGACTTTGTGCGCCATTTATATTAAATCGGACAAAAATATATATGGGAGCTATATCTAAATCTGAACCGATTTTCACGAAATTTAACACACATCATTATATACCCAATTCTTTACGCTGTGCCAAATTTCGTGAAAATCGAGAGACATATGGGGACTTTGGTGCGCCATTTACATTAAATCGGACGAAACTATATATGGGAGCTATATCTAAATCTGAACCGATTTTTTCCAATTTCAATAGGGTTTGTCCTTGGGCCAAATAAGTGAACTGTGCCAAATGTCATCGAAATCTGATCATAAATGCGTCCTGTACTTTGTTCACAAAAATACATGGACGTACGGACATGCGTAAATAGACTCAGAAAGTGATTCTATGCATATTCTCAAAAGGAACCATGGGTCTCGATTTCTTTTGCCTATTACAAATATATACACAAAGACATAACACCCTGTACCACAGTATGGTGAATGGTATAAACATTGACAATATTTCCCATATATGCCCCAGAACACAAATTTTGTAATTTTTCACACAAAAGTCTGTGTCCATTTGACTTGCTAAAAATGGACCGATCTTCATCACAACAGTCATGATTATTCTTTGGCCTGAGCCTCTGCCTTACGCAAAATTTCGTGATGTCAGCGTCATGATTGTGGACTCTTAAGTTTTTGGACCACTTCATCCCCTAAATATTAACGGATTATTGCAAAAAACAATAGGGCTCTTCTCTGGCCAGAACCCATCCCACATGCAAATTTTTTTGACGATTGGTCCATAACTGTGGTCTGTATTGTTTACAAATTATAATGGACAGACGGATGGACGGTCACACATGTATGGATCGATTCAGCTAGTCGGTATACTTAAAGTAGGGTAGGAATAATATTTCGCGGCGTTACAAAAACTTGGAGTTGCACAAAGGTTAGGTTATAAAAAGTGTCAAAAATGGAAAAATGTCGAGATTTTTTACTTTGATTTTTTACCATCAAAATAAGATATTTTACATATTTTTCATCGTTATCAAATTTTATTTAAAATAAATGTTGTTTGCTGCAACTGGGACCATTTTTGTGGGAGAGTTCTATCTTTTAAAATTGAATTTGTAATATTTCAACATATGGTACGAACCTTTAGTGGTTAGGGTAGTATATAAATGAATTTATTTATGTTAATGAGTAATTCTGTACTTTTAATAAACTTTTTATATATGACAAATAAATAATAAAAAAAAATGTAAACTAATTAGGTAAATATAAATTATATTTCTACGAATTTAAATAATTCGAAAATTTTTTTATCCGCCGTACATGATGCGATGATTATGAACATATTAATCCAAAGTGTTTTGCTCATACATGTAATTTGATTTAAAAGTAAATTACACGACAGTAGATAAACTACCCAACTCCGACAGGGATATTAAATGTTAAATAAAATGTCCCCATATCACTGTGCCACATTCCTTAAATAAATAAACACTCATACACATACATATGAATATCCAAAAACAACACTATTGAGACTATGAATTTTAAACTATGTAGAAATTAAAATTATTAAATTATTTATTAAAATAAAAATACGGACGACAAAAAAAAATTGATAATAATATGAATGTATAAAAACTATATTGTGTCCGTTTAAATATCTCTCTCAATTATTCTCGTGTGTAGTTGGGTGCAATGAGATGAACAGATTTTATTTGCAATTGGCAAATACGATGATAGTCTCTTTGGTCAGTTTAATAATAATTTAATTTTAATTTATTTATATCAGGTATCATCTGTTGTTTAAATATTTAAAGGAGCTTTTGTATTCAAAATAGATTTACATACCCATAGGCATGCATACATAGGCAAATGTATATACATATATAGTATTTCATTAGTAGTTGATTAAATTTATCAAATTATTACAACAATTTGTTGGATTATTTAAAAACAATTTACAAACATTCATAGATGTTCGGAGAAAATTAGAAAGTTTTGTTTATTTGTAGGGAATATTATTATTTTTTATTTAAATTGATTTGTATGTAAACCAGTAAGGAAAGTAGTAAAGTCGGACGGGGCCGACTATATGATACCCTTCACCACTATGGGTATATTAAACAGCTGATGATATTTATCTAAATGTGAATCTACTTAGATATATCCATAAACATATCGTTCGTTTGTTACAATGGGACAAAACTATGTAAATCGACTTCAAACGGGAGCTATATCTAAATCTCAACAGATCACGAATCTTGGCACCCATCATTCTGGACTAAATCGGACGAAAATATATATGGGAGCTATATCTAAACCTTGACCGATTTTCACGAAACTTGACCGACATCACTCTAGGCTCGATTCAGTACGTTATGCCAAATTTCGTGCAAATAGAAAGATATATAGGGTCTCTGGTGCACCATTTACATGAAATCGGGCGAAACTATATGGGAGCTATATCAAATTCTGGACCGATTTTCTCGAAACTTGGCAGACATCACTCAAGGCTCAATTCAGTACGTTATGTCAAATTTCGTGCAAATCGAAGGATGTTTAGGGACTTTGGTGCACCATTTACATGAAATCGGACGAAACTATATATGGGAGCTATATCTAAGTCTGAACCGATTTTCTCGAAACTTAGCAGACATATCTCTAGGTTCAATTCAGTACGTTATGCCAAAAGTATGTAAATCGACTTCAGACGGGAGCTTTATCTAAATCTCAACCGATTTTCACCAACATTTCTAGACTAAATTTACATTAAATCGGACTAAAATATATATGGGAGCTATATCTAAACCTTGACCGATTTTCACGAAACTTGACCGACATCACTCTAGGCTCCATTCAGTACGTTATGCCAAATTTCGTGTAAATCGAAGGATATATAGGGACTTTGGTGCACCATTTACATGAAATCTGACGAAACTATATATGGGAGCTATATCTAAATCTGGACTGATTTTCTCGAAACTTGGCAGACATCACTCTAGGCTCAATTCAGTACGTTATGCCAAATTTGGTGCAAATCGAAAAATATATAGGGACTTTGGTGCACCATTTACATGAAATCGGACGAAACTATATATGGGACCTATATCTAAATCTGAACCGATTTTTCCCATTTTCAATAGGGTTCGTCCTTGGGCCAAACAAATGAGCTGTGCCAAATTTCATCCAAATCGGATTGAAAATGCGACCTGTATTTTGCTTACAATTTAACACCAACAGAAGGACGGACATGCATAAAACGACTCAGAAAGTGATTCTATGCATATTCTCTAAAGGAACTATGGGTGTATCTCGTGCAAACATATGCACAACTATGGGTCTTCTGCCTGTTACAAACATATGCACAAAGACATAATACCCTGTACAGTGTGGTGAAGGGTATAAAAATGTCTAATATATAATTAATTGAAATTTAATTTGTGTATTAGGCTTGAATATGTGCATAAATATATATAATTGAGAGATAAATTGTATTGAAGTAATTTATGTGCTACAGAAACAGGTCGAATATGCGAGGGCTGTGCATAAATTTGGACCAACACACAGAAAAAATAATTGGTATATTATATGATTTGTGTTCAGAAAGTGTTGAAAATGTTCGGATTTCTGTATTTCATGAATGCAATTGATAACAGTTTAACAAACAAACAAAGTTTAAAAAAACCTATTTTCTTGTCAGAGAGAGAGCGCGAGAGAGAGAGTTTCTCTCGTTTCTTTTTATACCCTCTACCATAGTATGGAGGGTATATTAATTCTGTCATTCCGTTTGTAACTCACCGAAATATTCATTTCCGATCCTAAAAAGTATATATATTCTTGATCAGGGTAAAATTCTATGACGATATAGCCATGTCCGTCCGTCTGTCCGTCTGTTGTAATCACGCTATCTTCCGAAGGAATTTAGATAGGGTGCTGAAAATTTTGCATATGGTTGTCTTTTGTCCGCAGGCATGTCAAGTTCGAAAATGGGATATATCGGTCCACGTTTAGGCATAGCTCCCATATAAGGGTATCCCCAAATTGTCGGTATTTTGGGGTTCTTGAGCGCGTTTTTCAACCGAATTCGCTGAAATTTGGTACATTGGGTTCTTATTGGGTACCAAATATCTCCACTAAAAATTATAAATATAAGTCCATTTTTTCTGGTAGCCATTATATAAAGGTACCCCCAAATTTCGGCATATGGAGGATATTGAGCGCCTTTTTTTAACCGAAATCACTGAAATTTAGTATTTTGTAGCCGTATATGGAAACAAATCTCCCTACCGAAAATTATTAATAGTCAACCCCTTTTAGGCGTAGTATCCATATAACCCCTTTTTTATATTAATATAATTATATGATTTTTCCGCGTTTTGGGTTTGGTTGCAACACTCTGTTGTAATCATTTGACCTGCGAAGGATATCGAGATAAAAAAACTAGAACGTATGGTTCTATAATGAACTATATGTGAACTATAGCCCTCATTTAGGCTTAGCCGTAGCCCCTGTGTAGGAGGTACCAGAAGACATGGACCGATATTCCCCAAATTCGGACTTGAACTAAGTTTGGAAGACATAATAAGATGGGATGAAATCAATTTTTTTCTGAAACGGATTTGGTCCCAAGAAACATGGGGTCTAGAACCAATATTTCGATGAGGCACATTTTCACCGTGTGAAAGTGTATACACACTAATTAGCCATAAGGCTGAGGGTATAATTTTCTATTAAAAATTATTGTTTACATAATCGGATTGTAGAAATGTCGGCATAGGTCCATTTTTTGGTATGATCCCTATATTTTCATTTCAAGTACCTGTCAGTATATTTATGTTGGAGGGTATCCAAAGTTCGGCCCGGCCGAACATAACGCTTTTTCGCTTGTTATTTGCTTACATTCGGTTGGGCTTGTTGCTCGTATCAGCACTTGTATTATATATGGTATTAGACATTTATATCGAGATAATTTGAAAAATGCATATGCGAATTTTATGGCACAATGCAAAGGCCAGTAATAGTGTCCAAACAATGGAATGCGAAACTAACCACAATCGAGTGAGTGGAGAGGCGCCGGTTGTTCGCAAGAGAAGCAATGGTGACATCGTTGCAAACGTTTACCGAAGTCTCGCCTCTTTACTTTTTGATTGTGGCTCGTATCAGCACTTATTTGATTTATTGTATTTGTCATTTATACCGAAATAATTTGGAGAATACATATGCGAATTTTATAACACCATGCAAAGGTCAGTAATAGTGAATAAAATCATGAAAAATGGAATGCAAAACTAACCACAGTGGTGTGAGTGAAGAGGCGGCGGTTATTAGCAAGAGAAACAGTAGTCAAATGGTTGCAAACGTTTAATAATCCTAGGAGTAATAGCAATGTCAGTGAAATATTTTAACGATCTATTTTAAATATTGCGATTTCCACAGACAGATGGACGGACATGGATAAATCGACATAGAATTTTATTCTGATAGATATACTTTATAGGGTCTCCAACTATTTTTCCGAGATGTTGAAAACGTAATGTGCACCAGGGATTATATGAGGTCTATGACGAAAAGGGGGCGAATATTATTAACATCTGGTAAAAAGAGATTTGTCAGTGGAAATCGATAATACCAAGCCAAATCGAGTATGTGGGAGGTAGTGGTGTATTGTAGATCAAATTGCAGTCAATTCATTTTGAAAATGTGACGAAATTCATCATTACCACAATTTGGGAGGTGCTGTCATATGGGGACTACCCCAAGAAAGAGGATCGACATTTGTTGCAGGGAGATTTCAATCAGTCACTTTGATTGAAATACGTGTCTAAAATACTGGACCAATATTCATAATAATCGAGTTACATCTAAATCGGTTGAAGAATATGTTTATATGGTGAATACGTTTGAAGTGTACCGATATTTGCCTTCTTGGAACTTGACCTGACTGTAGACAGGAGACAGCTCTATGCTAAATTTTCGCCGGGTAGAAAATCTAACTACCGAAAAAATCAATATTTGCCCAAGACAAAAATCATATATCGGTACATTTTGACTACTTTGAAAAATAAGGTCCATTAAGGGGACCCCCCATTCGCGGGGACAACATTTTTGTTGATATAATTCGAACCTACACTGATTAAGGAATGTCCCTACAAAATTTCAAGTGAAAATCTCAAGAACTCTTGAAGATATATCCGATTTATTGTATCAGCATCAAGTGACGGCTGAAGGGTTTCTCAAACTTAAAACATTTTTCTCTAAACATTTTTTTGCGAATGGCGGGCACGATAACTCCAAAACTAATAATCCAATCGGTTCCAAATTTTGCAACGTTTCTCTGGGAGTGTATAGCTCTCGTATTAACTAGGATAAAGCCAATCGGTGAAGATCTTCCTTATTTTTTAACTTGGTTTTTGGTAAAAAAATCGGCGATTTTCCAAAAATATTTTTTCAAAGGTCCACCATTTTGTTGATTTTAGAGCGAAGTCAGTCATCCTAGTTCATACGAGAGCCAGACATGTACTCTTTCTAACACCGTTGGAATTTTCGGATTCCGATGTTCCAGTGAGGAGTTATCATGTCCGCCATCAAAAATAAGGACTTTTCTTTAATTACAAAAAACAACAACAAAACAGTAACAAAAAAATTTTGTAAATTATTTTTCTTCTCTTTTAAAACTTCAAATATATATGTGCAAAGTTACATACCTCAACAAGCATTGCTATTGATTTTCCAGCCCATTGAAAATCTTGAAAAATTAAAATCGAGAATGGAGGGGGTTCCCTTAAATGAAACTGTGATATAACATTATTACGTCGCTTCAGGCCAGCAGTTTTATGTTATGTTAAAACTCCTCTATATCATTTTTATTTCCAAAATTCACTCCTCTACGAATATAAACAATTAAGAGGAACTGTTTGGTTGGGACAACTCCAAGTCCTTTTTAATAATTTTCAATTAAAACATATGTTGAAGACCGACCGTATACAACACACATCTTGTTGTTGTTGTTTTTTTTTTTCAAAAACATATTTTCAAATTTGATAAAATGAGTTCATGCGTGTTTGTGGAAATCTGTCTGCCCGTCATGGAGTTTGTGCCACGTGTGTGTAGTTCCGTCACATTAGGCGAGGTCTTTAACCCTTTCTTCAAATTTTGACAACTAGGCATATACCAGCAATCCGTCCATTGTATAGGATGGGGTGTGGAGTTCATCAAAGAGATTTACGTGGCAGTTTAATGTTTTTAATTTACGTATCGTCAAAACGAGCATTTTGGTACCCTTCAAATTGCAGAAATCTAGAAACACACACTCCCACACCCACACACATCCATCCACTTGTAAGCACACATGCATTCACTTATTCACAATTTCCAACACTCATTCAAATTGGCATCAAGTGAATTGGTCGTGTCATCTACACCATATCATCATGCGCTTATTTACTTCACTCCACTCTTAACAACGCCACTGCCACCACCACCACCTCCTAAGCCAGGGGCAATACGAAAATCCTATTCCATATACCCGCTTTAGATTTGAAAGTGGTACAAAACATTTTTGGAGTCTGGAACGCAAGAACGAAAAAAAATATGTCATGTTTTGACGCACGTGTCTAAAGGATTTTCGTTCTTTTTTCCGAGATTTTCCAAGAAAAAAAAACTTTTTTTTCATCATTTGTTGTGGGTGTTGGTTGGTTTGATGGTTGGCTGGCTGGTTGGGTCGTTGTTACGTTTGCTTGTACATATATTCCATGTCTGGATTTCTTTAACCATTACATTTGTCTATGCACGATTGCTGCAAATATTTGATTAGCTTTTTCCTTTGTGAAAAAATAGACTAACTTTCATATGTATGTTGTAATATGTGTATGTATGATATGAGTATGTGTGTATGTATGTTTGGGTGGAATGTTAGCTTACACATTCATTGAGTCAAATTTTTAATTTAATTTTGTTCAAGTTAATGAAATAAAAAAATGTACAACATAATTCCATGAAACTCTTAATGAGCCACTTATGAGAAATGTTATTTTCTATGTGCGGAATAACGCACAGTGGTTATAAATAAACCATAAACTTACATTGATAAAACAATATTTTGAGAAACCGAAACACAAAAAAAAAGTAAGGAAAGTTCAAAAGTCGGGCGGGGCCGAGTATATGATACCCTTCAACACTATGGGTACATGCAAGACATGTTAATATCTTCAATATCCAGTAGATATAGACATTTCGCATACATCAGTCGGGACCTAATTCAGTGTTCTGTGCAAAATTTTATTTCACCTAATTCAATACTCTGTCTCAATCGGACCACAATTGGGAGTTTGATGCAGCAGTAAGTTAAAATGGGACGAAAATATATATGGGAGCTATATCTAAATCTGAACCGATTTTCTCCAATAGGGTTCGTCCTTGGGCCAATTAAGTGACCTGTGCCAAATTTCATCCAAATCGGATCATTATTTGTTAACAAAAATTTGTTAACAAAAATACATGGACGGACGGACAGACGGACATGTATAAATCGACTCAGAAAGTGATTCTATGCATATTCACAAAAGGAACGATGGATCTATCTCGATAACTTTTGCCTGTTACAAACATATGCACAAAGACATAATACCCTGTACAACAGTGTGGTGAAGGGTATAAAAAGGGGGTTATAAGGGGACTACCCCTAAAAGGGGGAGAATATTAAAATTTTTTGGAGGGAGGTTTGTTACCATATACGACTACAAAAAACCAATTTACAAATAATTCTGTCGAATAATACGATCAAAACCCTCAAAATACCGAAAACTGGGGGTACCCTTATATGGGGGCTACCCAAAAAATGGACCTATATTTATAATTTTTAGTAGGGAGATTTGCTACCCAATAAGAACTCAAAGTACCAAATTTCAGCGAATTCGGACGAAAAATGCGATCAAAACACTCAAAATACCGCAAAATTGGAGGTAGCCTTATATGGGAGCTATCTGAAAATATGGACCCATATTTATAATTTTTAGTGGAGAGATTTGCTACCCAATAAGAACTCAAAGTATCAAATTTCAGCGAATTCAGTTAGAAAACACGCTAGAGATCAATTTCAATAGGGTTCGTCCTTGGGCCAATTAAGTGACCTGTGCCAAATTTCATCCAGATCGGATCATAAATGCGACCTGTACTTTGTTAACAAAAATACATGGACGGACGGACAGACGGACATGCATAAATCGACTCAGAAAGTGATTCTATGCATATTCTCAAAAGGAACCATGGGTATCTCGATTATTTTTGCCTGTTACAAACATATGCACAAAGACATAATACCCTGTACCACAGTGTGGTGAAGGGTATAAACAGACGCTTAGATGACAAAATGACCCTAAGATCTGCAAAATAATTCATATCCGGGTTAATACATTGATATCGGATATGTCCAAATTTATAGTAACATTGGTCGAAAATTACGCCAAATACCAAGAAAGGAATGAATATTGGATTGGACACCTTCCTGTCTACCAATGAAAAATCGCATATTAGTAATAGTTTTATTTTTCAAAGTATCCGATTTTCGAAGCACTTTTTACACTCCTATTGTGATACTCCAAAAAATTGTTTTTGAACGCATCAACAGCATCCTCTGACGACGAAAATCGTTTACCACGTATTTTATGCATGATGTGCAGAAATAAAACGAAGCCATGGGTTGCCAGATTAGGGCGGTATGGAGGATTACGCATATATTTCACCTTTTGGCCGGTTGAAGCGAGACTGCTTTGAGTCGATATTTGAAAGTTAGCACTTTGGAATTTTCCCGAAAAAATAGGACCAACAGATCATGGTGTATCACTCAGAATTGAGTGATACATCAAAAAATTCAAAAACAAAATTTGCGAATGAAACAGGTGACCATTTGCTTCGATCTACATTCGTGTAATTTGACACGTCTTCAATGTCCCATACTTTCGATTTCTTTGTTGATATATATATATATTGTTTTGGTCCAAACGGAGTTTTGCATGACGATCTTGTATTGTTTGGACACACTGAGGTATAGGGTATAATGCCTTAATTCAAATGAGGTGAAATTTGGCATAGTTCATTTGTGTGGGCCCAAGGGTGACCGCTATTAAATTTTCCGATCAAATATACCTCAAATATTAGGTTGGAAAAATAAATCCATTATTTTTATATGAACTATAAGACTTTATTTAACATGCTTCGGAATGTCCGATTTGCACCGTTTTGTTAAAGGTAACTAAATAATGCCTCTCTCATAGAAGTCCTGCTCTTTATCTGCAAAAAAATCTATTACTCGATTTTCACAATTCTCCCAAGATACCAGTTTTTTATCATTAAAGAAATTTTGAAATGCAAGAATAAGATATTAATCGCGTGGAGCCTAGTGTGGACTGTATGGCGAATGCATTAAGACTTCCCATCCAAGCTCCCGAAGTTTCTGGCTAGTCACTGTAGATGTGTGTGGCCTAGCGTTGTCCTGGTGGAACACGAAACCTCTCCTGTTGTCCAATTCTGACCGTTTCTCGTCAATTTTAAATGGTTTAAAACAGGTTTATGGTCGATTTTTAGCTCCTGGGCTATGCTAACATGTCGGCCAACTTCGATCATTTCTCTGATTTTCAACAAACAGACAGACGGGCATGCGTTAATAGTGGGGTCTCCGGTGAATATTTCGAGATGTTGCAAACGAAATGTCAAATTGTATGGTGTATGATAAATGTTATGTTTGCCGTTATATGGGTAGTTTGGTAGGAAGATTTTGATAGAAAGATATCCTACTCAATGCTAATCCAAAATATAAACTTGCAGCAAATTTGGTTACAGCAAGTGCCCAAACTGTCCAACCTAAAACATAACGAATATAGATCAGTCTGAATAGGAAGATTTTCTACTCAGTGAGAACCAAAAATATATAATTGTACCCAAAAGCTATATGTGGGCTATCTCGTAATATGAGGGTATTCATAATTTTTGGAGTGAATATTTTCTGCTCAAGTAGAATCATTTTTATCCAATTAGAACCAGTTCTGTTGAAAAACGTGTCCAAAAGCATAAAAATACCAAATGTTAAATGTACTTTCCTCAAAGGTGGACAAATATTGATGATTTTTCTAGGAGCATTTTCTAATCAGTTTCGACCCAAAATACAAAGTTATAGCTGATTAGTTTGAAAAACTTTCCCATAATCTTCAAAATACCGAATATTTGGGGGGTATCCTTATAGGGGAAGCTATCTGTAAAAGTTCACTGATAAATCACATTTTCACTACTAGATATCCTAGGATTGGAGAATGTCAGCACGAGGTCAACGGACGGACATGGATAATTCGACATAGAATTTTATTTTGATCAGAAATATTTATATATTGTATATATGTGAATATGTTCAGATGTTGCAAACGAAATGAAAGCAATAAAAATTTAAAAGTGCTTTTCACAGTGTACTTATTGGTTTATGTAATTATGTTCGTACATATATACGTATGTATACTGCCATCATTTTCTTCAATGTCAACGCTCTTATTGCAATTGCTGTTTTTGTTATTGTTGTCATTATTAAAAGTGATGATAAACTTAAAAATTCAATTAAAAATGACGGCGAAATATCAAATTTTGTTGACAGTTTGCTTTCTTCATTTCATGCTTTACGACGACATTTCATGTCGCTGGATTTTCTGAGGTCGTATTGGGATGCCTCAGTTGTCTCAGACTGTCATTGAAAATGCGACAGGGAGACAGTCTGTACTCAATTGCATTTACCACTACAATTCAGAAAGTAAGTTAAAAATACATACTTTCGTACACACACACACATACATCCACACACACACAGACTCATTACAGATTCATAGTTTCGTTCGGCTCTTTTAAGCCGAAAGTTCATTAAATGCTTTTGCTGTGATTTTCATTTACTTCTTCATTCATTGCCAAAACAGACAAATTCGGTTTCATGTTTGCTCAGAACGCCCTGACACTTTGTGGGTAATTGCGAGAGGTGGAAGAACTGACGCTGCCTTTTCTTAAGCACAGACCCACACACGCACATCAAGTGCGAGCAAAAACAAAAAATATTAAAAAATTATGAGTGAAAAGCGATGAAAAACAACAGAAGAAATAAATGAAAAACCTCGCACATAATTTGATTAAAAAGTTGCACTTAACAACACCAACAGCAACATTGTTTGCAGGATTGCGGCTTCGTTAAGTGTGTGCGGGCTGGTGTGTGTTGGTTGGTTGTCTGAATGTTTTGTTGTTTGGTTAAAGAAAGAGTTATTTCCCATAGAGTGTTGGTAAAATACAAACTTACGCATAGTCATAAATTTTCAAAATAACATGATTGCCAGCTCGGAGATTATTTTGTAACAATTTCAACTGAGGAAAAGTTTGAGTTATTTCTTTTTAGAAATTTGGAAAAAAGGAGTATGGATTTTTAATCAAACATCTGCGTACTATGTGTCGTAATTTCTAAAAAATAACATCCAATGTGAGACATTCTGAAAATTGAGGAGGAAACAGAATATACCTCTTACAAGTTTTCTAGCTAAAAGCCTTAGTATTCAACTGAATTTTTAGAGGATATTTATTAGGTATTATGAATGTCTACCTCATGGTGTTGGATATCAAAAGTACGGCCCGAACTAACTTTACTTGTTTAAGCTTACAATGTTTTAATCGATTTAGATAATATAGAGTCTATGAGAAATACATGTATTAATTCATTCCTATTTCTATTTATGGACAATATTGTCAATTTTTTAACATAGCTGAAGCGGAGGTTCACCCCTTTATAACTCGGGAATTACTTTAGTATATGAAAAAAGGGAATAGTTTTGGGTTAATTGATCTGTCGTTGCAAACTGTTCATGATATTGACCTCCAAACTTTATTTTGGTGGAAGCTGTGTCTACTTTAATGTAAAAAAATGTGTAAACACAGGTTGAGGTGAACCAGTTTTTTTATGTTCTCTATCGATTTATGATTAAGCCACTCATTTCACGGTCTTCGTATCAAAGCAAAACTAGAAGCCAAGAAAATGGGGACTACGCCCCTTATGTATCATTTTTCAAAATTTTAACTGCATCTACCTTTAAATGATGCTGACATTTTGAAGCTCGATTTTGAGTTTTTTTTTTAATTTAGCTTTAATACGCAGACAGGAATTTCTAAAAATCGATTATAAGATTATTTTAGTCGCGAATCTGCGTTATTTGATGCGTATTTTGTGTATGTAGTGTGTACAGCTTCAGAGTGATTCTCATCCGATGGTGAAAATTTTGTGCGATCAAATTTCTAAAAAACTTATTTTTCGGGCCAAATTTTTAGATCTGTCAACTGAATCATATGGGTACCCGCGATCAATAAGGTTTTTTACGTTTCGGATGATATAAAATCTTCTTAATGAAAATCCATCTACTAGAACGGCGGGAACTGGCCTTCCAAAAACACGAAATTTGGCAAAAAAATGTTTTTGAAAATATGGCGGATTTATTTGCGTTTTCTGTGGATCATTTCCGCTTCAATAAATTACCTCATACGGATTTTAATCTTTTTCGAAAAGACAACTTTAAAAACTTCAAAAATGTTGTGAGCTGGCACATCCATGGTTCTTAATGGACCACATTGAAATCGGTATAGATCGATGTATTTTTTTAGTGTGCACACCGAAATCGGATTCGCGTTAATGGCATATGGAGTTTTCGGAAATTATTTGCGTTTTACGAGTTTTTGGGTACTTCAATGCAACATATAGTACATCTTAACCGTCAAATGAAATTTCGCAAAATTAACATGGATTGGAAGATAAACTTCAGTACTTCCTGGAAACCGCATGCGCATCAAATGATTTTGATAATTAAAATGTACATTTTATAATATAGTTTTATTTTAAGATTTATTCCTATTTATAGAACCCCAAGATTTATCGGAAGGGTCTTGATATAATCCGCAAGGCGTATACTTATACTCAAAAAGTGATTATTAATATATATGACATTTTTCGGCGAAATTCGGGTAAAATAGCAGAATAACCCCAACATTTTTTTCTGAAATTTCTTGTATAAAATTTAAAAAAATAAATATGATGACATTATTTTTTCGAACCAAAAACAAATATTTTTCCTCAATATCTTGTTTTGTTGTCGCTGTGATTTACAAACCGCTACACGGACTTGTGTCTTATATATATTTTTAGGTGTGTGTATGTCATTAATATAATGAAAATATTGATGTAATCTCCTACATATTTTTATTTTTCTCATATTTCGCGAAGATGTGAAACTTTATCGCGATTATTAAAGTATATTCATATTCTTATTTTACGGAGGAATATCTATATCAACGTTTTTGGTCAATATAATAAACGGCGTAATTTTAAGATTTTTTTCTTATGCCATAAATTAAAACCTCGATAACTTTTGCGCGCATCAACCAAAAATTTGATCGCGAACGGTTTCGGAGTCAGAACATTTTTCTCCATATGTGTACCAAAAATCATTGATGTGCCACAAAAACAAAAAAACTGATTTTTTGAAAATGGAATATTAAAAAATTGGCAATATTGCCCTTTTACATATGTATATCCTGAAAAATGTCATATTTTACAAAATGATTATTTTTTCAAAGCGATTGTATGAAACAGTAAATAAATTCTAAAACCGAACATTTAAGAAGCAATTTCCACAATAATATTTTTTCTTCTATTTGCCTTTGATACCATTTGCAGATCCTAAGACAAAAGCTGTATGCCCATAGGATTTCGTATAGTATTTTGTATTTTCTGTACACAAAAAACTATCAATTTGCATACATTTTCCTTCCATAACAACATTTTGTTTTACAATTTCCTAAGGAAACTGAAACAAGTTGCTGTTACTTTTTATTCCGTTGTAAGGCATTTTTTCGGTTTTTTGTTCTTTGTCGTCGCTTCATATGTAAATGATTTTAGACATGTAGTAAGGAATGTCAGTATAGAGATTAAAAAAAAATCCAACAAACACTGATAAAGATCTACAAGAGATTTGTGAGACTTGTAGTTTGGTCAGTATGTACAGTAAGATATTGTCTTCAATCCATGTTTTTTTTGTTTCAAAAAAGTGAAATAAGAAATTTTTAGCAACGCAATTTAAGCCTAAGTTTATAAAACTACAACTAATGAAATTTTGTATAAAAATTCACGGTGTAAGCAATAAATTAATACTTAAACCGGTAAGGAAAGTAATAAAGTCGGACGGGCCCGACTATATGATACCCTTCACCACTATGGGTATATTAAATAGGACTATTAACATGAAATTGGATGAACTAAAATATGTAATCTTTATCTAAATGTGAAGCGACTTAGATCAATCCATAAACATGCCATTCGTTTGTTACAATGGACAAAAGTATGTAATTCCATTTCAAACAAATATCAATCGGACATCCGTTGAACTGTGTCTGCAATTCTACAAAACGCAAGTACGTTATTCTATGCTTAAATTGTGCAAAATTTCATGTCGATCTGACAAATATGAGGAGTTTAATACACCATTTACTTAAAATCAGACGAAAAAAATATATATGGAAGCTATATCCAAATATGAACCCATTTTAGCGAAACTTGTCACAGGTTAGTTGATAATAATTTCAGTACGTTTTGTTCCTACCATCCATATATTGGGTCTTTGGTGCGTCAATTACTTAAAATCTATCTATAATATAAGGGAGCTATATCTAAATCTGAACCGACTTTCACGAAACTTGGCACACGACACTCTAGACTTAATTGTGTAGGCTATACCAAATTTTGTGCAAATCGAAACATATATAGGGTCTTTGGTGCACCATTTACATTAAATCGGACGAAACTATATATGGGAGCTATATCTAAATTTGAACCGATTTTCACGAAACTTATCACACATCATTCTATATTTAAATTAGTACGCTATACGAGATATCGTGAAAATCGAAACATATATAAGGACTTTGGTAACCCATTTATCTAAATCTGAACCGATTTTTCCCAACTTCAATAGGATTCGTCGTTGGGCCAAAAAAATGAACTGTGCCATATTTCATCCAAATCGGATTATAAATGCGACCAGTACTTTGTTTACAATTTAACATCAACAGACAGACGGAAGGACATGTATAAATCGACTCAGAAAGTGATTCTATGCATATTCTCAAAAGGAACCATGGGTCTAGCTCGATTCCTTACAAACATATGCACAAAGACATAATACCCTGTATCACAGTGTGGTGAAGGGTATACAAATATTGTGACCGATATATGCCATTTGCAACACCAAACATCCTAGGAGTACTAGCAATGTATGTGCAAACTTTTAAAGCTCTAGCTTTAATATTGCGATCTCTATAGTGATTTCAGCAAACGCTCAGACAGACGGAAACGCATAAATCTACATAGAATTTTATTCTGATCAAGAAGAAATATAAATCTTTAAAATATCCCAGCTTGTTTTGGTGCTTGAGAAATAAAATATGTTTTTGTGCCTTTTAGAGGTTCGTAAAAAATATTTATTTTCAAAATCCTCGCTTCTAGTGGCACTTATTTCAATGTAAAGCTTGGCCAAGTCGAACTTTTTATACCATCCATCGTCCACATTCAAAATATAAATTGTCAGCTATTGTTTGGGATTATGAAATGCCAAATTACAGACGTCTAGGTTGGAAAACTGGGTAGGAACTTCAAAGTATCGAAAATGAAGCTAGACTTGATCCTAGGTTTAAGACTTTGTAGAAAGAAATGCTATACACAAAGAATCTGGAATGCCGGATGACAGCTTAAACTATTTAAAAGTCGGACAGGACCGACAAGATGATACCCTTCACCAATTTGAGTACATACAATATGTACAATATCCTCTAGATAGCACAGACATAGGTAGATAGGACCAGTGATAAGGAATCGGGCAAAATTAAATGTGTAATCTACATAGATATTTGAACCAATACATATCTTTCTGATATTTATGAAAAACTGCAAGTCAATCGGGATTTTAGGTGTCCCATTTGTATGAAAGCGAGCAAAATTATTTATGGGAGCTATATGTGAAACTGGACATAATCGAGCAACCGTGGCATACACCTCTTAGTATGCTGCAGCACAGTGTGTCGTTCCTCGCTTTTACCTCCCTGGGAAAAACATTTATTATTTGGTGCACAAATTGCATGAACTCAGACGAAAATATATAGGTGGGTTGGGTTGAAAAACACACATTACTCAAATTAAATTTGAGTAACATTTAGTACTAAATTTCATGATTCGAGCTCTAGAGGTTCACACGAATCCAATTTCAGTTCCATTTACCACACATTATTTCCATAAGTACAAACTTCAACCATCCAACAAAACTTCCTGCAATGATTCCAAATTAAAATTTCAGGATTCCAACACCATCGCTTCATCCACAATTTAAATTTTACCAAATTTATAACACAGTAGTACCAATTTCCAAAACTTTCTACTTAACCGAAACCTACACCCCCACAGTGATCCTAAATCCAAGTTTCAGGATTGCAACTCTATCGGTTCACCCACAATTCAAATTGTACCAAATTTAGTACACAGTATTACCAATTTCCAAAACTTGCTACTTAACCCAAACTTACACGCTACAGTGATTCTAAATCCAAGTTTCAGGATTCCAACACAGTAGTAACAATTTCCTAAACGTCCAAAACGTTCAGGATTTCAACTCTGTCGATTCACGCACAATTCAAATTGTACCAAATTTAGTACACAATAGTACCAATTTCCAAAAATGTCTACATATCTTAATCTTACACCTCAAAAGTGATCCTGACTCCATATTTCATGACTCTAGTTCTATTGGTACACCTAAAATTCAAATTGTACCAAATTTAGTATCATTTGGTACCCATAAGTATTAATTTCTTAAACTGAATCCTGACCCGTATACTACACCACTACAGTGATCCTGACTCAAAATTTTATTGCTCCCACTCTATCGGTTCACCCAAACCCAAATTGTACCAATTATAGTACGATTTAGTACTTTTCGTACACATAAGTTACAAATTTCCAAAACTACGTACATATCCCAATCCTACACTCCGACAGTTATGCTAATTTCAATTTTCAGGATTCCAAATCGATTTGTACTTCTACTGATGAGGATTTTATCTAAATGGCGCACCAAACTCCCAATATTTGTTAGATTAGAAAAATCGCAGTGTACTGAATTAGGTCCAGATTGATCTGATCAATCTGGTCATGACGTTTTGTTGAAATAGGTTCAGATTTAGATATAGTCAAAATAAATTTGCGTCTGATTTTATTTAAATGGTGCACTAACCTTCAACCTTTCATAGCGTACTAATTAGGTCTGGATTAATGTATGGATGTTTTACATCCTAATATTGCAGGATGCCGAATTAAAGCTAGTTTATTTTTTTTGAAGATTATTCGAAAATGTTAACAGTTATTTAATGGTTCCTAATACGTATTAATGTTTTCATTCAAATGCAAATACGAACACATATATTGTGATATTCCCTTAAGATCCCTATACCGAACAATGCATTTGTGTATGTATGAGGGAAACCTATTATAGTATGTCTGTTCCATACTCCTTAATCGAAAACTAAACATTAACAATGGCATTTTCATGCATCTCCTTTTTTTTTGTTTCCTCACATTCATTTCCATTGTATGTGTGTATGAATGTGGCAAAAACGGAAATTTCTTTCATTAAGTCTCTTGTTCTTGCACGCACACATACACACACTCACATTTGCATTAGTCCTGAAACAAGTTTGAGTTCAATTAATTTACCGAGTGTGTTTACTGATTTCATTTAAGTCAATTTTCTTCGAATTACCCATAAACTCTTACATCCTTTCGATAAAACACATTTGCATGTACACACCAACACACACACACAAATACACACTACATACACCTTAACACCATTAGCATATTTCCACTCAATTGTTTTGTCGAGTATCGTTATTGTGTTATACGAGTGTGTGTGCATCATGTTGCCAGCTACGGGTGCTGTTGTTCTTGTGGTTGTTGTACATATGATTTGTGGCAATGTTAGCTGTCATTAATTACAATTATATCCATTATTTAATGTTATTTGTTCGTTTTCCATATTCCTATCCATATATATTATATACAACTGAACAGCACACATTGGCTGTCAATGTTAATTCTTGTAGTTGTTATCGTTCGCATACGTACTGCTATTGTTGTTGTTGCTGTTATTGTCATCATCTTTAGTAACACAAATGCAATTTCCTGTGAGACAATGCAGTCGAGAGTAAAAAGGAAATGCAAATTCTCTTTTCGTTAATAATGTTTGCTTATAGATTCCGAACATTGTCATGTAAAGTTTTGCACAAAAGTTTAACTATTTCTTATGATAATGTGAGTATATAAATGTGTTGTGTGTGTGCATGATAGCTTAACTAAGGTAAAGATAGCACATCGAATATTTCCGGCATAATTGATATTCTAAAACTTGGTTGAGTTGATTTTGTTATCTCTCAAGATGCCATGTCGAAATATTCCATACCGGTAATGTCATGTGTGGATTTCCTCTAACATGGAATGCAAATACTTATAGTAGAAATGGGGTGATATATAGA
>NW_026880864.1:0-34030 GCF_032173495.1 Musca vetustissima
GCAGTTACATAAAATCACCGATAATTTATATGGAAGCTATATCCAAGTCTGCAACGATTTCAACGAAACACAGCACAAATGAGAATAGCAACATCGAAATTCTTGCAATCGGTTGGATTTTTATATGAAGGCGAGACGAGATGATAGATACCAAGCAACGGCTCTGATTGGCTTTAACATGCGAAGTCCAGGCTTATCTTGGTCCCTCTTTCATCTCAATTGCGGACACTGACCTCCCCGCGGTGCCACCTGGGGAGCTATTCTCATCACCCGATGAAATAGTGAGCTAACATGTGCCGCGAGTTCACCCATAAGAACTATAAAAAAATGGGTTGAGGCGTCGGGTTAGCTGAACACCCTCGGAAAACCCAACCTACTATGAAAAAGCTAAGAAAATGAAAACCAAACCCCCCTAATGTTGACGACCCCCGCAAACGTATAAAGGACCACGATCTGCGAATCTGCACTTGGAATGTGCGCACGTTGTACAGAACAGGGGCAGTGTTCGCTTTGGCGGATATACTCAAGAAGTACAAAGCCGATATTATTGCCTTACAGGAAATGCGATGGAAAGGGACAGGCGTAAGTAAATCAGATGATTACGCCCTGTATTATAGCTGCCATGAAACGAGACATGAATTTGGGTGCAGATTTATGGTTAACAAGAGAATAAAAGACCTTGTCTCCAGATTCACTCCAGTAGATGAGCGAATTGCTATAATTTGCGCCCATGCTCCGACCGAAGAAAAAGATGAACAGACCAAAGACATATTTTACGAGCGCCTAGAAACAGCATATGACCGTTGCCCTGGCCATGACATTAAAATTTTGCTAGGAGATTTTAATGCAAAAATCGGAAGGGAAAATATATTTGGCCCCACCGTCGGAAAATTCAGCCTTCATGAAGAAACATCCGACAACGGCATGAGGTTGATTGACTTCGCGGCAGCAAAAAACATGGTAGTTAGCAGCACCAGATTCAAGCATCTCGATATACACAAGGCCACCTGGATCTCTCCTGATCAAGCAACGAGAAATCAAATTGATCATGTTGTGACAGACGGAAGGCATTCATCCAGTGTTTTAGACGTCTGATCGATCCGAGGAGCGAATATCGATTCGGACCATTACCTTGTGGCAGCCAAGGTACGCACCCGTCTTAATGTTGCAGCAACGGTGCGATCTAATACAACACGGAAACTCGACGTCGAAAAGCTGCAAACACAACAGGTAGCCGAGGCCTACTCCGCTCAACTTACCCATCTGCTTGAAGAAAGCACTTCTTGTCCCGATAATAGTATAGAAGCACAATGGCAAAGAATTGCCCACTCCCTACAAACTGCAGCAAAAAGAACAATTGGGAGTGTCGTAATGCTACTGATGTGAAAAACGCAGCGTATAGGGCAACCCTGCAGACAATAGCAACACGTAACGTGATGGAGAATTATCGGGAGAAAAGGAGAGAGGAGAAACGTGTTTTCAGAAAAAAGAAGAAAGAACAAGAAAAACGTGAGCGTGAGCAAATCGAGATGTACAGGAGTCAGAATGAAGTCCGGAAATTTTACCAACGAGTAAAACACCAAACCGAAGGCTTTGGTGCAGGCACATCCTCCTGTAGAGATGAAGAAGGAAACCTGGTGACAGATACAGACAGCGTGTTGAGGATCTGGAAGGAGCACTTCGAAAAGCTACTAGTATCAAATAGTGGCGATGAAGAAGATACCCCAGAACCAATAAGAGATGATGGTATAGAGTGTATACCACCTAGCTAAGATGAGGTCATAAAAGCAATTAATCGGCTCAAGAACAACTATTCAAGACTGGTGGCCAGATGCTGGTCAGGAGCATGCACCAGCTGATTAACACAATTTGGCTAGATGAATGCATGCCCAATGATTGGAACCTCAGCATCCTGTGTCCCGTGCACAAAAAAGGAGACAAGAGGATATGTGCCAACCATAGAGGAATAAGTCTCCTTCCCATCGCATATAAAGTGCTATCCAGTGTGCTGTGTGAACGATTGAAGCCAATGGTCAATGACATCATCGGACCATACCAATGTGGCTTCAGACCTGGAAAATCCACCATTGACCAGATTTTCACTCTGCGCCAAATCCTGGAAAAGACCCACGAAAAACACATCGACACATACCACATATTTGTCGACTATAAAGCCGCATTCGACAGCCCTATCCGTTCAGAGGTGTTTAAAGCCATGTCTGCGTTCGGCATTCCTGCAAAATTAATACGGCTATGCAGGATAACTTTAAGTGGCACAAGGTCAGCCGTTAAAGTAGGAAAGGACATATCGGAGCCCTTCAATACCGAACGAGGATTCAGACAAGGTGACAGTTTGTCGTGTGATCTTTTTAACGTCCTACTTAAAAAGGTCATACGTGACGCAAAGGTGAACAGAAATGGCACTCTGTACACCAAACAACACATGTTACTCGCCTACGTCGATGACATCGATATAATGGGTCGAACATTGCGAACGGTAACAGACACTTTGAACAAATTGAAAAGGAGTCTGCCAAAGTGGGTCTGGCAAGCTGGTGGTATCAACGCGCAAGACGTCCAGTAGACTCGGACCAACTGTGGAACTTGAGAACTACAGCTTCGAGGTAGTTAAAGACTTTATATACCTTGGTACCGCCATAAATAAAACGAATAATATCAGTTTTGAAATTCGGAGAAGGATTGTGATGGCCAACAGATGTTACTATGGTCTAAGTAAGCAGTTTAGGTACAAAGCCACCTCTCGCCAGACCAAACTCACACTTTATAGGACGCTGATACTACCCGTGCTATTATATGGATCAGAAGCATGGTTACTGGCGCAAGCAGATGAGGCAGCGCTTGGGGTGTTTGAGAGAAAAATTCTCCGAAAGATCTACTGGCCGATCTGCGTCGACGGTGAATTTCGGCGTCGAATGATCCACGAGTTCTACAATTTATACGCGGACTTCGACATAGTCAGTCGTATTGAGCTGCAGCGACTACGGTGGCTAGGCCATGTTGTGCGGATGAATGAAGATGCCCCAGCTCAAAAGGCATATAAAAGCGAGCCTACTGATGGTTCTCGCAGAAGGGGAAGTCCACGAATTAGATGGAAAGACCAAGTAGAAAACAACATCTTGGAACGTGGTCTTCCAAATTGGTGGACTTGCGCACAAGACCGACGCGCGTGGAAATCTCTTTTAAGCTCGGCTTATGGAACAACCGTTCTGTAACAAGCCAGCTAAGTAAGTAAGAGACGAGAAAACATTGACCTATATAAAAACATTTCCGCAAATAATTTCCCCTCCAGGAGGAACGCTGAATGCCACATAGATTCGCCAAGAATTTTATTCTGATCAAGAATATATTTTATGGGTTCCTCAAAGAATATTTCGAGCAATTAAGGTGCCAACGAAGTCCTCATCCAGGCATCTTTTTTCTAGAAGAAAATAGTAAATATGTGCGCCACACATATTACCACCACATTACCTTCTGAAGGCAATACTACATGGTATTATTCCCCAAATACGACTACATTGACAACAACTTGGCTTCCTCCTCAAATTACACAACATTGCTTTTTGAGAGAAATCACCCATTTTCATCCCATTTCCATGTCTCCAATGAGTAATATGACTTTGATTCATCCAATAACTACACTTTGTCCTGAATACACCTATATTGAGTACTGAAAGCTACATGCCATGGGTTCCTCCAATCAATATAGATGTCCAATAACTACGACCTCTTTACCTTCCTTGAATACGACTACATTGTTTCCTGGAAGAATACAATGTGGGTTCCTATAATAAACTATACTAAAAAGTGGGCATATAACCAATGTTTCAATTGGTAGAGTATAGATATCGAACACCAAGTGAGTTTGATTGAGGGAGCCATAAATGTATATGATCGTTTTAGGAAAAGACGGGTCCATAATAAAGCACGGCATTGTTCGGTATATTATGAGGTATCCAACATATGTCATTGCTTTGTAAACTATTCAAAAAATTTCATTGAAATTGAATCCAGTATTTTTGTGATTTTCTATTGGCAGAAAACACACCCCCCCCCCCCCACGGTCACTAAGTATGTCACGATGTATACTCAAGCGGGAAGCAAAAGTTATCAGCTACCCAGCTATGGCTTTCATTCATGTTTAATGAAAATGAAATGTTGATATGATATTATCGATTTGTATTTCCAACTTTGCAAGGAAATTAATACAGATAATATTCGTATTCCATATTGAAGATATGAACTACGTATCTCTATTTATCTTGAAATGTAAATGATGACAAACAAAAAAGTGATTAATAAAACAACAACAAAACAGATACATATTTTTTCTTCGAGAATATACCAATTTTAAAATGATATTTTTAGATAATAGCTTATCAGATATAAGCAAAAATATCTACAGTGCTCTATCGATAAAAGAAACCAGTCCTGTGCAATAAAGAAAAGCATAACGCCCAAGGGTATACTTTAATTTTTTCCAAACTGATGATCACAAGGGAAATGAATATTTTAACAAACATATTTAACCAGAAAATGTCTTTTTGAATAATTCTTGGAAAACGATTTATTACCAAAAAAATTGTTTATTTGGACTGATTTAGTGGAAGGTGATAAGAGCGAAAGAGACTGAATGATGTTTTCAAATGCCAATAAAATTCAGGAGCTCAAATATAATTACTTAGAATAGATATCGATTTGTTGTTTTGTTTGTTTGGTAATGAAAAAACAAAATCAAGTAATATTTTGTGATAAGAGATATTAAACCCCCACCAGCAACAGCAACAACATGACAATACCATTAGATTGCAAAAGTCTTTTCTTCGAAAAGAGTGGAATTAGAAAAAAGTGTAGCTGCTTGTGCACAGTAACAAACGTTAACACCAATAAGAAAGACTAGAGATAAGATTGCAAATAACTTCCAAAAATTCGAAGCGAAAAGTTAAAAAATGTCTTGACTCGATGATTGGAAAATTAGTCGTTAACCAACATCCGATTTTGAAAGTTGCGTGTAATGAAAAACGATCGTCTAAAATAAGAAAAAGAAAAGAGCAATGAAAGTTGTAGGAATTTTAGTAGCTTGTCTACTATTTTTCGGCCTAACAGAGGCATGGAGAACACCTACATTTTTACATGAAGCAGCGAAGAAGTTTGTTGGCGTTCATGCTTCGGAGGTAGAAAGCAATACCACATGGAGTCCTCCAGTAAATACAACAGGGGTTCCGTCGGTAAATATTACGACCTTGACTCCTGAGAAGAATACAACATGGGTTCCTCAAGTAAATACTACGACGTTACCTCCTGAGAGCAATACAACCTATGTTCCTCCAGTAAACACAACAACATTGCCTCCAGAGAGTAATACAACATGGGTTCCTCCAGTAAACACTACGACATTACCTCCAGAGAGTAATACAACCTGGGTTCCTCCAGTAAACACCACAACCTTACCTCCAGAAAGTAATACAACATGGGTTCCTCCAGTAAATACCACCACCTTGCCTCCCGAGAGCAA
The DNA here is from genome assembly GCF_032173495.1 of Musca vetustissima. Lineage (NCBI taxonomy): Eukaryota > Metazoa > Arthropoda > Insecta > Diptera > Muscidae > Musca > Musca vetustissima. Next base: position 5,534 of record NW_026880864.1, read on the forward strand.
TACAACATGGGTTCCTCCGGTAAATACCACCACCTTGCCTCCCGAGAGCAATACAACATGGGTTCCCCCAGTAAATACTACGACTTTACCTCCCGAGAGCAACACAACATGGGTACCTCCAGTAAATACCACCACCTTGCCACCCGAGAGCAATACAACATGGGTTCCTCCAGTAAATACTACCACGTTACCTCCCGAGAACAATACGACATTGGTTCCTCCAGTAAACACCACAACTTTGCCTCCTGAGAGCAATACGACATGGGTTCCTCCAGTAAATACCACAACCTTGCCTCCTGAGAGCAATACGACATGGGTTCCTCCAGTAAACACCACAACCTTGCCTCCAGAGAGCAATACGACATGGGTTCCTCCAGTAAATACCACAACCTTGCCTCCAGAGAGCAATACAACTTGGGTTCCTCCAGTAAACACCACGACCTTACCTCCCGAGAGCAACACGACATGGGTTCCTCCAGTAAATACCACAACCTTGCCTCCTGAGAGCAATACAACATGGGTTCCTCCAGTAAATACTACCACCTTGCCTCCCGAGAGCAATACAACTTGGGTTCCTCCAGTAAATACTACGACTTTACCTCCCGAGAGCAATACGACATGGGTTCCTCCAGTAAATACTACGACTTTACCTCCCGAGAGCAATACGACATGGGTTCCTCCAGTAAACACAACAACCTTGCCTCCTGAGAGCAATACAACATGGGTTCCTCCACTAATTACTACGACTTTACCACCTGAGAGTAATACCACATGGGTTCCTCCAGTGAATACTACGACTTTACCTCCCGAGAGCAATACCACATGGGTTCCTCCAGTTAATACCACCACCTTGCCTCCAGAGAGCAATACGACATGGGTTCCTCCAGTAAATACCACAACCTTGCCTCCAGAGAGCAATACGACATGGATTCCTCCAGTAAATACAACAACCTTGCCTCCTGAGAGCAATACAACTTGGGTTCCTCCAGTAAACAGCACAACCTTGGCTCCTGAGAGTAATACAACATGGGTTCCTCCAGTAAATACTACGACTTTACCTCCAGAGAGCAATACCACATGGGTTCCTCCAGTAAATACAACGACATTACCCCCCGAGAGCAACACAACATGGGTTCCTCCAGTAAATACTACGACTTTACCTCCAGAGAGCAATACCACATGGGTTCCTCCAGTAAATCCAACGACATTACCCCCCGAGAGCAACACAACATGGGTTCCTCCAGTAAATACAACCACTTTACCTCCCGAGAGCAATACAACATGGGTTCCTCCAGTAAATACTACGACTTTACCTCCCGAGAGCAATACAACTTGGGTTCCTCCAGTAAATACTACGACTTTACCTCCAGAGAGCAATACCACATGGGTTCCTCCAGTAAATACTACGACATTACCCCCCGAGAGCAATACGACATGGGTTCCTCCAGTAAACACCACAACCTTGCCTCCAGAGAGCAATACAACTTGGGTTCCTCCAGTAAACACCACAACCTTGCCTCCAGAGAGCAATACAACATGGGTTCCTCCAGTAAATACCACAACCTTGCCTCCAGAGAGCAATACAACTTGGGTTCCTCCAGTAAATACCACAACCTTGCCTCCAGAGAGCAATACGACATGGGTTCCTCCAGTAAACACCACAACCTTGCCTCCTGAGAGTAATACAACATGGGTTCCTCCAGTAAACACCACAACCTTGCCTCCAGAGAGCAATACAACATGGGTCCCTCCAGTAAACACCACAACCTTGCCTCCCGAGAGCAATACAACATGGGTTCCTCCAGTAAATACCACAACCTTGCCTCCAGAGAGCAATACAACTTGGGTTCCTCCAGTAAACACCACAACCTTGCCTCCAGAGAGCAATACAACATGGGTTCCTCCAGTAAATACTACGACTTTACCTCCAGAGAGCAATACAACATGGATTCCTCCAGTAAATACTACCATCTTGCCTCCAGAGAGCAATACGACATGGGTTCCTCCAGTAAACACCACAACCTTGCCTCCAGAGAGCAATACGACATGGGTTCCTCCAGTAAATACCACCACCTTGCCTGAGACCAATACAACACTGACTCCTGCAATTAATACGACCACAACATTACATCCGGAGAACATTACTACGACTGTACTACCCGAAATCAATTCCACGATGGATCATCCAGAAACAATCGAGAAATCAGACACGAAAATTGAAAACACCTTTTGGAAACGTGTAACGACCATGTTGAATGGAATTCATTTCTAAATTATTTTCCAAAAATAATAATAATAATAAAAATCTATAGCTTCGTATAGACTATAGAACAATTGCGCATAATAATTGTTTCGTAATTATTCAAAATATTGAAATATATCAAAAATTATATACAGTATTACATTTTCATATATATTTAGAGTTAGTTTTTAGTTTAAGGCCATTTTAAAATAAGAAATATACACAATCGATTTATATCACAAACTAAAGGAATTTAAATTAAAGAGATAAGATAATTATAAAAGTGATAATGACAGTCGCAATAGATTGCGAATATTACCAACTTCGACCGTGTTTTTCATACCCTTCACCACACTGTGGTACAGGGTATTATGTCTTTGTGCATATGTGTGTAACAGGCAAAATGAAACGAGATAGACCCATGGTTCCTTTTGAGAATATGCATAGAATCACTTTTTAAGTCGATTTAAGCATGTCCGTCCGTCCGTCCGTCTGTCTATCTGTCCATGTATTTTTGTGAGCAAAGTACAGATCGCATTTATGATCCGAATTGGATGAAATTTGGCACAGCTCATTTGTTTGGCCCAAGGACGAACTCTATTGAAATTGGGAAAAATCGGTTCAGATTTAGATATAGCTCCCATATATATTTTCGTCCGATTTAATGTAAATGGAGTACCAAAGTCCCTATATATCTTTCGATTTGCACGAAATTTGGCATAACGTACTGAATTAAGCCTAGAGTGATGTCTGCCAAGTTTCGTGAAAATCGGTCCATATTTAGATATAGCTCCCATATATAGTTTCGTCCGATTTCATGTAAATTGAGCACCAAAGTCCCTATATATCTTTCGATTTGCACGAAATTTGGCACAACGTACTCAATTGAGCATAGAGTTATGTCTGCCAAGTTTCGTAAAAATCGGTCCAGATTTAGATTAGCTCCCATATATATTTTCGTGCGATTTAAGGTAAATGGTGCACCAAAGTCCCCAAATATCTTTCGATTTGCAGGAAATTTGGCACAGCCTAATGATTTAGGTCTAAAATGATGTGTGTTAAGTTTCGTGAAAATGGGTTCCGATTTAGATATACCTCTAATATATATTTTCGCCCGATTTCATGTAAATGGTTAACCAAAGTCCCTAAATATCTTTCGATTTGCACGAAATTTGGCATACCGTAATTAATTAGTTCTAGAATGATGTGTGTCAAGTTTCCTGAAAATTGGTCCAGGTTTAGATATAGCTCCCATATATATTTTCGTCCGATTTAATGTACATGGTGCACCAAAGTCCCTAAATATCTTTCGATTTGCACGAAAATTTGGCACAGCGTAATGGTCTAGAATGATGTGTGTTAAGTTTCCTGAAAATCGGTCCAGATTTAGATATAGCTCCCATATATATTTTCGTCCGATTTAAGGTAAATTGTACACCAAAGTCCCTTAATATCTTGCGATTTGCACGAAATTTGGCACAGCGTAATGAATTAGGTCTAGAATGATGTGTGCTAAGTTTCGTGAAAATCGGTTCAGATTTAGATATAGCTCTCATATAATTTTTCGTCCGATTTAAGGTAAATGTGGCACCTAAGTCTTTATATATCTTTCGATTTGCATGAAATTTAGCACAGCGTACTGAATTAAGTCAAGAATGATGTGTTTTAAGTTTCGTGAAAATCGGTTCAGATTTAGTTATAGCTCCCACATATATCTTCGCCCGATTTAAGGTAAATAGTGCAATAAAGTCCCCAAATATCTTTTGATTTGCACGAAATTTAGCACAGCGTACTGAATTAGGTCTAGGATGATGCGTGTTATGTTTCGTGAAAATCGGTCCAGATTTAGATATAGCTCCAATATATATTTTCGTCCGATTTAAGGCAAATGGTGTACCAAAGTCCCTATATAACTTTCGATTTGCACGAAATTTGGCACAGCGTAATGAATTGCAGAATGACATGTTTAAAAATGCGACGTCTGTTAGGATTCATTTTTTTGAATATACCCAAAGTGGTGAAGGGTATCATATAGTCGGCTCCGTCCGACTTTACAACTTTCCTTACTGGTTATTTATGTCCCACTGTCTTGTTATGTCTTTATTGCCTTAGTTTTCTTAGCTGAAAGAAAAGACAAGGCGTTTCTTTTACTTCGTTCGGTTGTTCGTTTTTAAGTTGTTGTTTTTTTCCTAAAGGTCTACAATTAAATTTTATTTTATCGCATCGAATATAAAGTTGTGTGTATGTGTGCGAAATTTATAGCAGACAAACACGCATTTGTATACAAAGCTTGAGTAGCAAAAAAATATCCACCCGACACCATTTAAAAATACCATAGAAGTTTGCGGAATAGCTCTAAACACACACCAGAATCGGGGTATGGGTCGAGACATTTGTACAAAGGTGTTGAACCTTTTTCGTAAGACTCCAAAAGGTACTCGAAATGAAAGAAAAGCGTTTATATTTATTTTTTTGTTATTCATTTCTTAACAGGCCTTCAAGCGGCTTTTGACCTTTGTGGTGGTTTCGTCTTACCTGGCTGAAAAAATTCTTTGTTTTGTTTTTGCAATTTTTTTTTATTTGAAAATAATATTTAGAATTTTTTGTTGTTGATTTTGTTTTCTTGTGGGAAAGGTCATATTTTTTGACGCGTGACATGATGATAATTGTTTTTATTATTTTTAAAAATATTTTTTTTGTAAATAAAATATTCAAATGAAAGGTGTTGAAAGAAAAAAGCAAATAATTTTTTTTCTTATTTTTTTATCGGGTCACCCAGACATACTTCTAAGGAAATGGGGTTCAATTTCATTGGTATAAATTATTGTTTTTAAAAAAAATTGAAAAAAAATATTCAAAATTAATTTGTCCAAGTCCATGGAGGGCGATAAGGAATACTGGCCACAGGATCCTCTAGGGCAGGGGCGGAATTCTTGTGGCTACCTTAAAGAATTTTGAGAAAAAAAAATAATACCAAGAAATTTGTATACAATCTCAGGATATTGAAATAAACTTGCTGGTTTGTGTGTTTTCTTAAAATTCCTTCCTTTGAAAATGAGCCTTGCATGTCAATGGGCGTTACGCCATAACCTAATAAAAATTCATTTATTTTCGCTGAATTTTTGGCAGTTAAACAAGAACTACTAACATATTTATTACACATATTTATGGAGCTACACTCTTATATACATATATTGAATAAAATTTGAATAAATTATATTAACATTATAACTACATGGAAATTTTTTAGAAACCCCAGAGGTCATTGGTTTCAAGGGAAATAATTTTTTCCACGGCCTATATAAGGCGTGGATTTTTTAAATAATTTTTTCCAAGGCCTATCTAAGGCGTGGATTTTTTAAATAATTTTTTCCAAGGCCTATCTAAGGCGTGGATTTTTTAAATAATTTTTTCCAAGGCCTATCTAAGGCGTGGATTTTTTAAATAATTTTTTCCAAGGCCTATCTAAGGCGTGGATTTTTTAAATAATTTTTTCCAAGGCCTATCTAAGGCGTGGATTTTTTAAATAATTTTTTCCAAGGCCTATCTAAGGCGTGGATTTTTTAAATAATTTTTTCCAAGGCCTATCTAAGGCGTGGATTTTTTAAATAATTTTTTCCAAGGCCTATCTAAGGCGTGGATTTTTTAAATAATTTTTTCCAAGGCCTATCTAAGGCGTGGATTTTTTAAATAATTTTTTCCAAGGCCTATCTAAGGCGTGGATTTTTTAAATAATTTTTTCCAAGGCCTATCTAAGGCGTGGATTTTTTAAATAATTTTTTCCAAGGCCTATCTAAGGCGTGGATTTTTTAAATAATTTTTTCCAAGGCCTATCTAAGGCGTGGATTTTTTAAATAATTTTTTCCAAGGCCTATCTAAGGCGTGGATTTTTTAAATAATTTTTTCCAAGGCCTATCTAAGGCGTGGATTTTTTAAATAATTTTTTCCAAGGCCTATCTAAGGCGTGGATTTTTTAAATAATTTTTTCCAAGGCCTATATAAGGCGTGGATTTTTTAAATAATTTTTTCCAAGGCCTATCTAAGGCGTGGATTTTTTAAAGAATATTTTTTCCAAGGCCTATCTAAGGCGTGGATTTTTTAAAGAATATTTTTTCCAAGGCCTATCTAAGGCGTGGATTTTTTAAATAATTTTTTCCAAGGCCTATCTAAGGCGTGGATTTTTTAAATAATTTTTTCCAAGGCCTATCTAAGGCGTGGATTTTTTAAATAATTTTTTCCAAGGCCTATCTAAGGCGTGGATTTTTTAAATAATTTTTTCCAAGGCCTATCTAAGGCGTGGATTTTTTAAATAATTTTTTCCAAGGCCTATCTGAGGCGTGGATTTTTTAAATAATTTTTTCCAAGGCCTATCTGAGGCGTGGATTTTTTAAATAATTTTTTCCAAGGCCTATCTGAGGCGTGGATTTTTTAAATAATTTTTTCCAAGGCCTATCTGAGGCGTGGATTTTTTAAATAATTTTTTCCAAGGCCTATCTGAGGCGTGGATTTTTTAAATAATTTTTTCCAAGGCCTATCTGAGGCGTGGATTTTTTAAATAATTTTTTCCAAGGCCTATCTGAGGCGTGGATTTTTTAAATAATTTTTTCCAAGGCCTATCTGAGGCGTGGATTTTTTAAATAATTTTTTCCAAGGCCTATCTGAGGCGTGGATTTTTTAAATAATTTTTTCCAAGGCCTATCTGAGGCGTGGATTTTTTAAATAATTTTTTCCAAGGCCTATCTGAGGCGTGGATTTTTTAAATAATTTTTTCCATGGCCTATCTAAGGCGTGGATTTTTTAAATAATTTTTTCCATGGCCTATCTGAGGCGTGGATTTTTTAAATAATTTTTTCCAAGGCCTATCTGAGGCGTGGATTTTTTAAATAATTTTTTCCAAGGCCTATCTGAGGCGTGGATTTTTTAAATAATTTTTTCCAAGGCCTATCTGAGGCGTGGATTTTTTAAATAATTTTTTCCAAGGCCTATCTAAGGCGTGGATTTTTTAAATAATTTTTTCCAAGGCCTATCTGAGGCGTGGATTTTTTAAATAATTTTTTCCAAGGCCTATCTGAGGCGTGGATTTTTTAAATAATTTTTTCCAAGGCCTATCTGAGGCGTGGATTTTTTAAATAATTTTTTCCAAGGCCTATCTGAGGCGTGGATTTTTTAAATAATTTTTTCCAAGGCCTATCTGAGGCGTGGATTTTTTAAATAATTTTTTCCAAGGCCTATCTGAGGCGTGGATTTTTTAAATAATTTTTTCCAAGGCCTATCTGAGGCGTGGATTTTTTAAATAATTTTTTCCAAGGCCTATCTGAGGCGTGGATTTTTTAAATAATCATTTCACTCATTCTGTTTAATTATTGACTTTAAACTTTTCTGATTTTTCTCTTCTTCTTCGCCTTTCTTTGACTTCTACAAATATTTATTTGTACACACAGCAAAGTTTCCGATTGAGAAGGTGGAGCTTCTTGCTTTGCCTTGAATAGATTCCGAGTAGTTGTATTTTATTTTTCTTGCCTGCCATTGTGTATTATTCTACAAGTTTGTATATGTGTGTGTGTGGTTGTGCGCACCTTTCAACCTGGCAGGGTATCCAAACTATTGGCTTTTAATGAGAAATTGAAATAAAAAGAATTGTTGTTACTGTTGTTGTTATTAGCGTTGTTGTTGTTGACATAGTGTAAAAATTGTATGTAGACAATTTTGATTAACCTTGTTGACATGACCTTGTTTCCTTATGTCAGATAGGGGGTGGAGTGCGGGAAAGGTAGAGCGAGGGGGTCCTGTGGTCCTTACCATTGGTTTTGTGGTTGTTGTCTTTTGTTGTTGCTGTGGTTTTGTATGCCATATCTAAAAAGGGGGTGTGGTATACCACAGCAGAGACATGCAATTTGTGTTCTGTTCGGTTCGGAAACTAACGCACATTGCAATTTTTGTTGTTATAAATTTTAATACACCCAGCACCTAGAAGTTCAGTTCTACTTTTTTTTCCTTTGAAAACGGAAACATGCAATGATGACCTTTATGCACAAAGAGGAAAGAAAAACAAAACAACAACAACAACAACAACTAAAGTTTAACTGAAAGAAAATGAGTTTTTAATTTGTTATAGGCTTAACCGGTGGTTATCAGCAAGAAATAAATTAAAGAAAATCCACGCCTTATAAAGGCCTTGGAAAAAATTATATGACAAATACACGCTTTATTTAGGCCTTGGAAAAAATTATCGAAAGATATATAGGGACTTTGGTGCACCATTTACATGAAATCGGACGAAACTATATATGGGAGCTATATCTAAATATGGACCGATTTTCTCGAAACTTGGCAGACATCACTCTAGGCTCAATTCAGTACGTTATGCCAAATTTCGGGCAAATCGACAGATATATAGAGACCTTGGTGCACCAGTTACATGAAATCGGACGAAACTATATATGGGAGCCATATCTAAATCGGGACCGATTTTCACGAAACTTGGCAGACATCACTCTAGGCTCAATTCAGTACGCTATGCCGAATTTCGTGCAGATCGAAAGATATATAAGGACTTTGGTGCATCATTCACATGAAATCCGACGAAACTATATATGGGAGCTATATCTAAATCTGAACCGATTTTAACGAAATTCAACACACATCGTTCTAGGCTCAATTCAGTACTTTATGCCAAATTTCGTGCAAATCGTAAGATATACAGAGACTTTGGTCCACCATTTACATGAAATCGGACGAAACTATATATGGGAGCTATATCTAAATCTCAGCCGATTTTCACGAAACTTGGCAGACATCACTCTAGGCTCAATTCAGTACGTTATACTAAATTTCGTGCAAATCGAAGAATATCTAGTTACTTTGGTGCACCATTTACATGAAATCGGACGAAACTATATATAGGAGCTATATCTAAATATGTACAGATTTTCTTGAAACTTGACAGACATCACTCTAGGCTCAATTCAGTACCTTATACAAAATTTCGTGCAAATCGATGGATATATAGGGACTTTGGTGCACCATTTACATGAAATCGGAAGAAACTATATATGGCAGCTATATCTAAATCTTGATCGATTTTCTCGAAACTTGGCAGACATCACTCTAGGCTCAATTCAGTACATTATACCAAATTTCGTGCAAATCGATGGATATATAGGGACTTTGGTGCACCATTTACCTTAAATCGGACGAAAATATATGTGGGAGCTATATCTAAATCTGAACCGATTTTCAAGAAATTTTACACACATCATTCTAGACTTAATTCAGTACGCTATGCCAAATTTCGTGCAAATCGAAAGATATATGTGGACTTTGGTACACCATTTACATAAAATCGGACGAAAATGTATATGGGAGCTATATCTAAATATGAACCGATTTTTCCCAATTTCAATAGGGTATGTCCTTGGGCCAAATAGACGAGCTTTGCCAAATTTCATCCAATTCGTATCATAAATGCGAACTGTACTGTGGGTATAAAAATCTGCGCCTTAAGTAAATTGGGATTTGTTTGACATTTATTTGTGTGTGTGTGTTTGTTAATTTGTATTTGTGTTAGTGTTGAAATTGCGTATTCTAGTCACTATGAAAATAAAACAAAAAATCGAAACAAAAAAGTTCAAGGTGAAGTTTATAATTTTTCACAGTCAGTTTTTAGCTGTGTGGGGTGTTTTTTTTGTTGTTGTCATTTTTTCAGTTCAAATGCTGGCTTAAACGTTTTTTTTTGATGGGGTACCACAAAAAAAACTTTTACCGGCTTTGGCAAAAACAAAAAAATTATAAAAATAATTGCAAAATGGCACACAATGTTAAGTTAAGCTGGTAATTCGCTACTACAATTATTTTTTCAAAGGGGGAGTAAGAATCGAATGAAAAATATAAAAACTTTTTAAAAGCTTTAATTTTTATGCTGTTTATAATTTATTTCTTTCCCCTCTTACCTCTCTCAACGCCCCACTTATTTTCACTTTTTTCCCGTGGCATTAAAGGTCAACAGCTATTTTTAAACTTGGCCATATTATAAAAATAATTGCGCAAATCAATTGCAGTTATATTGTGGTGCAATTGAAAGATGATACTCCAGCACTCCCCCTCCCCAGGGGGGGGGAGGCGAGGGAGTGTGGGAGTATTCGATGAATGTGTGTGCTTTGCTAAACTTTACCTAAAATCCGAACAGAAGGGTAATTTCTGTATAAAACGCGTTAAATAGGAATCCATGACGGGGTAGATGCGGAGCGTATGCCACCAAGGAGGGCAGCTTAGATCTGATTATAATCGTTCGGTTTGGTTTTTATAACTTAATTATTATTTTTACTTTGATAGTTTTTTTGTTCTATTGTCCATAATTTTTATTTTTATAATTGCTTTCGAATTGACTTCTGTTGTTTTGATTTTTGTCTGTTCAATATTTATAACCCGACCATTATTAGTTCGGAGCACGAACTAAAATTTTCTTTTATGTATTTGATTGCTGACGATATACTTTGCAACTAATAATGACCAGGCCAGTGACAAGGGCCATATTGCAGTAACGGCAAGTATTTGAAGCAATTTACTTTTTACTTTTACAAGGGTAGGGGGAAGGAGCCCTACAATACATTGGTGGGTGATATAAGTTTAGGCAAACATTTGAAAAACATTATGTAAACCCTTGAAAAAATTATTTAAAAAATCCACGCCTTATGTAGACCCTAGAAAAAATGATTTAAAAAATCCACGCCTTATGTAGACCCTAGAAAAAATTATTTAAAAAATCCACGCCTTATGTAGACCCTAGAAAAAATTATTTAAAAAATCCACGCCTTATGTAGACCCTAGAAAAAATTATTTAAAAAATCCACGCCTTATGTAGACCCTAGAAAAAATTATTTAAAAAATCCACACCTTATGTAGACCCTAGAAAAAATTATTTAAAAAATCCACGCCTTATGTAGACCCTAGAAAAAATTATTTAAAAAATCCACGCCTTATGTAGACCCTAGAAAAAAATATTTAAAAAATCCACGCCTTATGTAGACCCTATAAAAAATTATTTAAAAATCCACGCCTTATGTAGACCCTAGAAAAAATTATTTAAAAAATCCACGCCTTATGTAGACCCTAGAAAAAATTATTTAAAAAATCCACACCTTATGTAGACCCTAGAAAAAAATTATTTAAAAAATCCACGCCTTATGTAGACCCTAGAAAAAATTATTTAAAAAATCCACGCCTTATGTAGACCCTAGAAAAAATTATTTAAAAAATCCACGCCTTATGTAGACCCTAGAAAAAATTATTTAAAAAATCCACGCCTTATGTAGACCCTAGAAAAAATTATTTAAAAAATCCACGCCTTATGTAGACCCTAGAAAAAATTATTTAAAAAATCCACGCCTTATGTAGACCCTAGAAAAAATTATTTAAAAAATCCACGTCGTAAACATTAGAGGGGGGTTTGGTTTACTTTTTCATAGTAGGTTCGGTTTTCTGAGTGTGGGCATCTAACCCGACGCCTCAACTCATTTTTTTATAGTTCTTATGGGTGAACTCGCGGCACATATTAGCTCACTATTTCATTGGGTGATGAAAATAGCTCCCCAGGTGGCACCGCGGGGAGGTCAGTGTCCACAATTGAGATGAAAGTGGGACCAATATAAGCCTGGACTTCTCCATGTTAAAGCCAATCAGAGCCGTTGCTTGATATCTATCATTCCCTACGCCACCCCTTATGTAGATGTAGCAGATTTTTTATTCGTTGTTAGTCGTTTTTCTTCGCTAAGTAATCGTTTTTTATCGCGAAGACATTTACATCCTTTCTTCTAATGTGTGTTTGTGTTAATATTTCATTATGGGAGGATATTAAATTTGTTGGGGTGTGAGTGTGGGTCCTTAATTACATGTACGCTGATTTGACAGGTCAGTGTGACAATATTCCTAACTGCGGAGTATGGGTAATGTAATGGAGAAATAATCGAATGTCCATTCAGATATTGGCACAGTGGAACCATAGACCCAAAAAATGCAGTACATGTGGACCAATGGGACCAAGTGTTAAATGTATTTCTTCAAAATTTTTCGGGAGAGGGGGACAAATCAATTAATCGCTAAAGTCATCATGTAAATGGTTAGGCATACATACATGTCCACAATGTGTTTATATTTCTATGTCTGTATTAGTGTGTCCCAAAAAAACTATACTAATGACTAGACCAAATTTGGAACCCCTACCATCCAACCGTTTATTGTTAGTGAACATGTTGTATTGTTTGTTTCTGGGTCATAAATGTTGACAATACTTAGTTTGACCTCTTTGTGGCTGTTCGATGTCCAATACCTGTTATGCAATGTTTGTTTATGCCGCATTATCAAATAATTATCATAGATGGTCGGGCAGGGCGAATTAGGTCTTAATGGTTGTGAATGAATGAATTGATATACTATTAACAGTGGACAGCAAAATTGTAGTCCCTTAAAATTATTTTAAACCAGTGAGCGGAGCAGTATAGTCGGACCCGTCGATACGATATTATACACAACTACCACGAAACTCTAACATTCTGCGGATGGTTATTCCGAGCCTGGACAATATTTCGTGATATTTGCACCCGCATTCCCGATTAGAGGTCAACAGCACCTCTTCCTTATACTGACATATATTCCGAATATTACTAATATTCAGTACAGCCCTTTTAATTACTCCAGATTCCTTTCACCGTGAGTTGTGTTGTGTATGAAATCCTCGAACTACTGTAATTTAGATTACAAAGGTATATGTGGATATGACTAAAGGGGGACCAATATTGATTACATAGTGTAGGAAATAGTGAAAATTTGGGGATATCATTATATGAGAGCTATGCCTAATTAATGACCGGTATATGCCAATGTTGAAACCAATATTCTAATTATACCCTTCACCACACTGTGGTACAGGGTATTATGTCTTTGTGCATCTGTTTGTAACAGGCAAAAATAATCGAGATAGACACATGGTTCCTTTTGAAAATCTGTCCGTCTGTTCGTCTGTCTGTCCATGTTAAATTGTAAACAAAGTACAGGTCGCATTTATTATCCGAATTGGATGAAATTTGGCATAGGTCACTTGTTTGGCCCAAGGACGAACCCTATTGAAATTGGAAAAAATCGGTTCAGATTTAGATATAGCTCCCATATATATATTTAACCGATTTAATGTAAACGGTCCCTATATATCTTTCGATTTGCACGAAATTTGGTAGAGCCTAATCATTTAGGTCTATAATGATGTCTGCCAAGTTTCGTGAAAATCGGTGCAGATTTAGATATAGCTCCCATATATAGTTTCGTCCGATTTCATGTAAATGGTGCACCAAAATCCCTATATATCCTTCGATTTGCACCAAATTTGGCATAACGCACTGAATTAAGCCTAGAGTGATATCTGCAAAGTTTCGAGAAAATCGGTCAAGATTTAGATATAGCTCCCATATACAGTTTCGCCCGATTTCATGTAAATGGTGCACCAAAGTCGCTATATATCTTTCGATTTGCACAAAATTTGGCATAACGTACTGAATTGAGCCTAGAGTGATGTCTGCCAAGTTTTGAGAAAATCGGTTCAGATTTAGATATACCTCCCATATATAGTTTCGTCCGATTTAATGTAAATGGTGCCCCAAAGTCCCTATATATCTTTAGATTTGCACAAAATTTGGCATAACGTACTGAAATGAGCCTTGAGTGATGTCTGCCAAGTTTCGAGAAAATCGGCCCAGATATAGATATAGCTCCCATATACAGTTTCGTCCGATTTCATGTAAATGGTGCCCCCAAAGTCCCTATATATCTTTCGATTTGCACGAAATTTGGCATAACCTACTGAATTAAACCTAGAGTGATGTCTGCCAAGTTTCGAGAAAATCGGTCCAGATTTATATATAGCTCCCATATATAGTTTCGTCCGATTTCATGTAAATGGTGCACCAAAGTCCCTATATATCCTTCGATTTGCACGAGATTTGGCATAACGTACTGAAATGAGCCTAGTGTGATGTCTGCCAAGTTTCGAGAAAATCGGTCCAGATTTCTAAATATTTCATTTCATATAAATGGTGCACCAAAGTCGCTATATATCTTTCGATTTGCACGAAATTTGGCATAACGTACTGAATTGAGCTTTTTCGGTACAGATTTAGATATAGCTCCCTTTTATTATAGATTGATTTTAAGTAATTGACGCACCAAGGAACCAATAGGCTGATAGGAACAAAACTTTCTGAAATTAGAACAACCTAATCTGTGACAAGTTTGTTTCAAATCGCTTAATATTTGGATAGAGCTTCCATATATATTTTCCCCCGATTTGAAGTAAATTGGGCATCAAACTCCTCATGTTAGTCAGATTGACATCAAATTTTGCACAACTAACAAAATTGAGCATAGAATTACGTAGTTGCGTTTTCTAGAAGTACAGACATAGCCCAACGGATGACCTATTTATATTTTATGGATATATCTAGGTAGATTCACATTTAGATTAATATCACATATTTTATTTCATCCAATTTCATGTTAATAGTCCTGTTTAACATACCCATAGTGGTGAAGGGTATCATATAGTCGGCCCCGTCCGACTTTACTATTTTCCTTACTGGTTTTTATCTCAATTCTTTCCATCAGGAGGTATCACTATATTGAGGAGATGCCTTAATGTCTGCCGATAAATTTCATTATCGTCATGTTTGGGTTTTTTATCACAATATCTTTGTAGGGTAAAACTTGACTATTACCCGCAACGACTACCAAACCGCAACACACCTATTTTAATATAAAAGAGGGGTTATATGGGGACTACCCCTAAAAAGGGGTGAATATTAATAATTTTTGGTGGGGAGATTTGTTGCCATATACGACTACAAAATACCAATTTTCAGCGAATTTTGTTGAAAAACGCGCTCAAGAACCTCAAAATATCGAAAATTGGAGGTATCCTCATATGGGGGCTACCCGAAAAAATTTACCTATATTTATAATTTTTTTGTGGAGAGATTTGCTACCCAATAAGAACTCAAATTACTAAATTACAGCCAATTCGGTGAAAAAATCCGGTCAAAACCCCATAAAAACTGGAAATTGGGAGGTACCCTTATATGGGGGCTACCAGAAAAAGTGGACCTATATTTATAATTTTTAGTGAGGACATTTGGTATCCCATAAGAACCCAATGTACCAAATTTCAGCGAATTCGGTTGAAAACCGCGCTCAAGAACCCGAAAATACCGAAAATTGAGGGGTACCTTATATGGGAACTACCCGAAAAAATTTACCTATATTTATAATTTTTAGTATAGATATTTGCTACACAATAAGAACTCAAAGTACCGCATTTCAGCGAATTCGGTCGAAAAATGCGATCAAACCCCCCAAAATACCGCAAAATTGGGGGTACTCTTATATGGGGGCTGTCCGAAAATATGGACCCATATTTATAATTTTTAGTGGAGAGATTTGCTACCCAATAAGAACCCCATGTACCAAATTTCAGCGAATTCAGTTGAAAAACGCGCTCAAGAACCTCAAAATACCAAAATTGGGGGGTACCTTTATATGGGAGCTATGCCTAAACGTGTACCGATAAAGCCCATCTTTGAACTTGGCCTGCCTGCAGACAAAAGACGACTCTATACAAAATTTTGACGATCTATCTCAATTCGTTTAGACGCTCTGGCGATTACAACATACGGAAATGGTTATATCGTCATAGGATTTTAACGCTGATCAAGAATATATAAACTTTATGGGGTCGGAAATGATTATTATGATAAGTTACAAACGGAAAAACAAAATTTATATACCCTCCATACTATGATGGAGGGTATAAAAAACAAAATCCTCAATGAAAACCTCATGGAAATTTTCAAAGCGATCACATTTCCACCCTCTATTGTGGTAATGGGTTACTAAATAATATCACGGTACGCAAACTCCTACAAATATATATGTGTAACTCCCACATCTGAGTACATACGACCATACAATTGGTATCAATTTAAAGGTCTACCACTCCTTCTGGGGTTTATGTCCTTCAGGGGCAAATATATACGCCATAGAATACAAATTTTGTAATTTTTCACACAAAAGTCAGCGTCTATTTGATCCGCTAAATATTGACCAATATTTATCAAAACCGGCATGTCTATTATTTGGCACAAACCCCTCCTCCATGTAAAAATTCGCTATGTTTGGGAAATAATTACGGCCTCTGGAGCGACCAGAAAAACCGACAAAGGTTTAGTATTTGGTCCATTTCATCCCCTAAATATTTACCAAAAACAATAGGGGCCTTCAGTGGCTATAATCCATTCTTCCTGCAAAATTTCGTGAAGATTAGTCCATAACTGTGGCCTGTATCGTGTTTACAAATTATAATGGACAGACGGACGGACACACATGTCGAGATCGACTCAGCTAGTCGAGTTATGGCGATAGGTATACATGAAGGTGGGTCTAGGACCAATATTTCGCGGCGTTACAAACTTGTGGGGCGGAACAAAGCTTTAATATCCTTACAACATAGTTGTGTAGGGTATAAAAATCTATGCCTATTATATTGCTTAAAAAATATTATTTAAAAAAATCCCCGCCTATGTTGAAGCCTTGAAATATTTTTTTTTAAAAATCCATGCCAATTCATAGTATCCAAAAATATTTTTTTTTTTAAAAAGCCACGCCTGTTGTTAGCCCGAATAAATATGTTTTTATACCCTTCACCACACTGTGGTACAGGGTATTATGTCTTTGTGCATATGTTTGTAACAGGCAAAAATAATCGAGATAGACCCATGGTTCCTTTTGGGAATATGCATAGAATCACTTTCTGAGTCGATTTATGCATGTCCGTCTGTCCGTCCGTCCGTCCGTCTGTCCGTCCGTCCATGTATTTTTGTTAACAAAGTACAGGTCGCATTTATGATCCGATTTGGATGAAATTTGGCACAGGTCACTTAATTGGCCCAAGGACGAACCCTATTGAAATTGGAGAAAATCGGTCCACGTTTAGGCATAGCTCCCATATAAGGGTACCCCAAAATTTTCGGTATTTTGAGGTTCTTGAGCGCGTTTTTTAACTGAATTCGCTGAAATTTGGTACTTTGAGTTCTTATTGGGTAGCAAATCTCTCTACCAAAAATTATAAATAAAGGTCCATTTTTTCGGATAGCCCCCATATAAGATTACCCCCAATTTTCGGTATTTTGGGGGTTTTGATCGCATTTTCCGACCGAATTCGCTGAAATTTGGTACTTTGTGTTCTTATTGGGTAGCAAATCTCCCTACCAAAAACTATAAATAACGGTCCATTTTTCCGCATAGCCCCCATATAAGGGTACCCCCAAATTTTCGGTATTTTGAGGTTCTTGAGCGCGTTTTTTAACTGAATTCGCTGAAATTTTGTACATTGAGTTCTTATTGGGTAGCAAATCTCCCTACCAAAAATTATAAATAAAGGTCCATTTTTTCGGAAAGCCCCCATATTAGGGCACCCCCAATTTTCGGTATTTTCGGGTTTTTGGGCTCGTTTTATAACTAAATTCGCTGAAATTTTGTACATTGGGTTCTTATTGGGTACCAAATTACTCCACTAAAAATTATAAATATAGGTCCAGTTTTTCTGGTAGTACACATATAACGGTACCCCAAAATTTTTGGTATTTTGGGGGTTCTGATCGGATTTTTCGACCAAATTGACTGTAATTTAGTACGTCGAGTTCTTATTAGGTAGCACATCTCTCCACTATAAATTATAAATATTGGTCAATTTTTTCTGGTAGCCCCCAGGTTTTGAGGTTCTTGAACCAAATTCTTTTTTCTGGTACAGGGTATTATGTTTTTGTGCATATGTTTGTAACATGCAAAAATAATCGAGATAGACCCATGGCTCCTTTTGAGAATATGCATAGAATCACTTTTTGAGTCGATTTAAGCACGAAATTTGGCACAGCGTAGCAAATTAGGTCTAGAATGATGTGTGTAAAGTTGCCTGAAAATCGGTTCAGATTTATATATAGCTCCCACATATACTTTCGTCAGATTTAATGTAAATGGTGCATCAAAGTCCCTATATATCTTTCGATTTGCACGAAATTTGGCACAGCGTAACAAATTAGGTCTAGAATGATGTGTGTTAAGTTTCCTGAAATCGGTTCAGATTTAGATATAGCTTCTATATCTGACCAAATGAACAATTTAGTATCGGTTGCAGAATGACGTGTTTATGGTTCCAATTTCATTTTACTGGTCCTTTAAAAATGCGACTTCTGTTAGGATTCATCTGTTGAATATACTCAAAGTGGTGAAGGGTATCATATAGTCGGCCCCGTCCGACTTTACTACTTTCCTTACTGGTTTATAAATCTGTTTATGATTTAATCGTACCATCATGGTGGCGTATAAGTCATGATCATAATAATACGCTATTACTCGTGTGGCGTATACATTGTGTCAACACATATACGCCCCATAGTCTCAATATGTTTTAAGTGCGGATTTCAATTACGATTCTGGAAATTCTAGAGGCTTTTAATTGTTAACTATAGAGTTCATTGGCTATTTTCACCCTCCCAAAAATGTGCCTTCACTTCCTGCTATCTAACAGAAAAAAATGTTCTCCAGCCATGTTGATTTCCGCAATAAAATAAAATGAAATTTGCAAAAATAAACTAAACAAAAAAATCGAAAAGCATCAATAGAACCTCAATAATAATGGCAACAAAAAAACTCGGCAACCAGCCATCGAACATCGAATATTAAACTACCAAAAGTCCTTTGTTGAGGTTTTGCCTGTTTTGCGGTTAGAGTTCATAGACTTCGGGGTTTTTATTTATATTTGAATTCGATGTATTTGTATTTTTTGTTGTTGTTGTTATTGTTGCTCGTGGTGATATATATTTTGCACGGACCACCAATGGAAAAGTGTTTACCAACCATTTTTCACAGTTTTTGGCATCTCTCAAAATTTAGCATATTTTTTGTTGTTGTGGGTGCCATAGAGGCTTCATTAAAATGAGCAAGGCGAGGGGGAAAGGGGGAGCCAAAGGCATACTTCAACCATCCCCTCACCCCTGGATGCCAATGATATTTTTGAGAAAAATATTGACGATGAAATTCAATTGCTTGTGTCTGCCACCACACCGACGCAACCATCCATCCAACCATCCAGCCAACCAACCATCGATCCGACGCTTGTTTACCAATACAAAATACCCATAAAAATAGCAAATCGACCAAAAAATTATATTACAAAAATAAATTGCTAGTTAATTTGCAATTACTGCGCGGTTGAAGGTTTTTGATGTTGTTGTTGTTGTTATTGTTATTTGGTGGATTTTTTTTCTGGTTCTGCCTTCAATACGATATTCAACATTGTTCAAATCAAACAGAAAAACATTAACATTTTATTGGCAACCAGTTTGTGGCAAAAAGGAATTGAAATTCCAAATAAATCGGTAAATAAAACAACTGTTGTTTTGTTGCTGCCGGGAAACTACGAAGAATTTAAGGGGACACACACAATTCAAATTCCGAAACCAAAACAACAACAATCAAATGAGGGAAGGGGATAATCGATAAATAATAATGAAATAGGAAAAGATTTAAGGCTCTTTAAAATGATTGAGACCTTAAAGACTAGTTTTATAAAAACATTTATAGGAGTGGATTTTTTAAATATTTTTTTTCCAAGCAATATAAATTATCGGGAATTTTTTAATTAATTTTTTAAAGCAATATAGTAGGATTGGATTTTTCCAGAATCTTCATTAAACTTCGCTCATAAAAGATATTGAGACTATGGGGCGTATTGGTGTCGTCAGAAAGTATACGCCACGTGGGTAACAGCGTATTATTATGACCGTATACATCACCTAGGTCATACGAGTAAATCATAAGTAGATTTTTAAAAAAATATATATTTATTGGGATTACAAAATGCGGGACATTTTTTAAAATTATATAATAGGCGTGGATTTTTTTAATAATTTTTCCAAGGCCTATATATTAAGCGTGGATTTTTACCCTTCACAACACTGTGGTACAGGGTATCATGTCTTTGTGAATATGTTTGTAACAGGTAAAAGGAATCGAGATAGATTCATGGTTCCTTTTGAGAATATGCATAGAATCACTTTCTGAGTCGATTTATGCATGTCCGTCCGTCTGTTGATGTTAAATTGTAAAGAAAGTACATGTCGCATTTATGATCCCAATTGGATGAAAGTTGGCAGGGGTTATTTATTTGGTCCTAGGACAGACCTTATTGAAATTGAGAAAAATCGGGTCAGATTTAAATATAGCTCCCATATATATTTTCTTCCGATTTAATGTTAATGGTGCACCAAAATCCCTATATATATCGTTCGATTTGCACGAAATTTGGTATAACGTACTGAATTAGTTCTAAAATGATGTGAGAAAAGTTTCGTGAAAATCGGTCAAGATTTACATATAGCTCCCATATATATTTTCGTCCGATTTTATGTAAATGGTGTACCAAAGTCCCTATAAACCTTTCGATTTGCACGAAATTTGGCACGGCGTACTGAATTAGGT
Organism: Musca vetustissima; assembly: GCF_032173495.1. Classification (NCBI taxonomy): domain Eukaryota; kingdom Metazoa; phylum Arthropoda; class Insecta; order Diptera; family Muscidae; genus Musca; species Musca vetustissima. The sequence continues at coordinate 26,349 of NW_026880864.1, forward strand.
CTACAAGGATGTGTGTTAAGTTTTCTGAAAATCGGTTCAGATTCAGATATAGCTCCCGTATATATTTTCGTCCGATTTGAGGTAAATGGTGCCCCAAAGTCCCTATATATTTTTCTATTTGCACGAAATTTGGCAAGGCGTACTAAATTAAGTCTAGAATGATGTGTTTTAAGTTTCGTGGAAATCGGTGCAGATTTAGATATAGCTCCCATATATAGTTTCAGCCGATTTTAGGTAAACGGTGTACCAAAGTCCCTGCAAATCTTTTGATTTGTACCAATTTTGGCATAGCGTACTGAATTAAGTCTAGAATGATGTCTGCTAAGTTTGGTGAAAATCGGTTCCAGTTTAGATATAGCTCCCATATATAGTTTCGTCCGATTTCATGTAAATGGTGCACTAAAGTCCTTGAAAATCATTCGATTTTCACGAATTTTGGAATAGCGTACTGAACTAGGTCTACAAGGATGTGTGTTAAATTTTCTGAAAATCGGTTCAGATTTAGATATAACTCCCATATATAGTTTCGGCAGTATTTAGGTAAATGGTGCCCCAAAGTCCGTATATATTTTTCGATTTACACGAAATTTGGCACAGCGTACTGAATGAAGTATAGAATGATGTGTGTTAATTTTTCTAAAAATCGATCCAGATTTAGATATAGCTCCCATATATATTTTCGTCCGATTTAATGTCAATGGTGTACCAAGGTCCCTATATATGATTCGATTTGCACGAAATTTGGCACAGCGTACTGAATTACGTCGGGAATGATGTCTGCTAATTTTCGTGCAAATCGGTTCAGATTCAGATATAGCTCAAATATATAATTTCGCCCTATTTTAGGTAAATGGTGCAACAAAGTCTCTATAAATCTTTCGATTTATACGAAATTTGGTAAAGCGTACTGAATTAAGTCTAGAATGATGTCTGCGAAGTTTCGTTAAAATCGGTTCAGATTTAGATATAGCTCATATATATATAGTTTCGACCGATGTGTGTAAATGGTGCACCAAAGTCCCTGCAAGTCTTTCGATTTGCACGAAATTTGGTATAGCGTACTAATTAAATTTGTTTGTTTCGGGAAAATCGGTTCAGATTCAGATATAGCTCCCATATATAGATTCGTCCGATTTAATGTTAATGGTGCCCCAAAGTCCCTATATAGTTTTCGATTTGCACGAAATTTGGCATAGCGTACTGAATTAAGTTTAGAATGGTGTCTGCTAATTTTCGTGAAAATCGGTTCAGATATAGCTCCGATATATATATTCGCCCGATTTTAAGTAAATGGTGTACCAAAGTCCCTGAAAATCATTCGATTTTCAAGAATTTCGGTATAGCGTACTGAAGTAAGTCAAGAATGATGTATGTTAAATTTCGTGAAAATCGGTTCAGATTTAGATATAGCTCCCATATATATTTTCGTCCGATTTTAAGTAAATGGTACACCAAAGTCTGAAAATCATTTCGAAAATTCGAGAGAATTAGATTTTATAGCTCCCATATATATTTCGATTTAAGGTAAATTGGCAAAGTCGCTATATACGATTTGAAATTTTAAGCCTGAATTAAAAATGATGTCTGCGAAGTTTCGTGACAATCGGTTCAGATTTAGATATAGCTCCCATATATATTTTTGTCCGATTTATTGTAAATGGTGCAGCAATGTCCCTATATACCATTCCATTTACACATAATTTGGCACGGCGTACTGAATTTGGTCTACAATGATGTGTGTTAAGTTTCCTGAAAATCGGCCCAGAATTAGATATAGCTCCCATATATATTTCTTCCGATTTAATGTTAATGGTGCACCAAAGTCCCTATATATCTTCCGATTTGGACGAAATTTGGCACGGTGTTTTTCCATGGCCTCTATAAGCCGTGGATTTTTTAAATAGTTTTTTTCCATGGCCCTTTTTAAGGTATCACATAAATATTGGCTTTGTTTAAAACTGACTTACCTTACCTCGTTCCGTGTTATGACCGCTAATGTAAAATCGATGACATTCAACAACTTATTTCACTTCGTAATCGTGATTTCGGTAATGTCCTTTTTTTTCTTCTCTCCCTTTGTTGTCTCGCTTTTTTATGGTCAAAATCTAAATAGCTGTGATAAGTTTTGTTTCTTCTGCTTATGATAAATCGCGTCTTTTCGTTAGGGTCTTTTACAAAAATACTTTCCGTTCCGTTTTCCTCACAACCAAAAAAAAGTCACCGAAACCTCCGCAAAAAAACCTCAACTCAATTTTTAATAACGTTCAATAATCGAAAGGAGGGGAGGGGGAAAAGAGAATCCCCGTCTCAGCTAATATCTGGCAATTTCTATCTTCTTTTTTAGAATATGAAATCAAAACCACCAACCGATAGACGGACCGACCGAACGATGATAGTGTCCCGTGTTCTATGCAAATGTTCGCTGCACTGGAATTCCATCGAATATTCCGTCTTAGTCCTTTTGAATGCATTAATTTTTTGTTTGCAATTTATTTCTACTTTTTTGGGGTTCCATATTTTCTAGTTGCTCATGCAATCCTTTGTGGAATTGTTGAAAAGAGGGAGAGGTCCGTTCGAGGGGATAGAGTTTTTTCCGCCCTTATCAAGATGATTATTAACAATGCCTTAGAGGCATGACTGTCATTATTAGTGTCATAAATTGTTAGTTTTTTTGCATTGTTTGTTTGTTGTTGTCATTGCCTTGTGCTCCAATGCGGTTGTTGTTGTTGTCGTCCACCCCACGTCAAAAAAAGTGAACACGAGGCGGATAATGATGTTATTGTGTTATTTTCTAATATCTACTTAGAGGCAAATGGTGGAACCCTAGAAAACCCTTAAAAATATTTTTTAAGAATCCACGGCTTTCTTAAGGCCTCCAAAAATTAATTTTAATCCAGTATGGAAAGTAGTAAAGTTGGACGGGGCCCACTATATGACACCCTTCACCACTTTGGGTATATTCTACACATGTATAACATACGACGCGTTTTTGTTATATATCTATATCTGAACCGATTTCAGGGAAAATTGTCAGACTCTAATTTATATTACTTCAGTACATTGGGTCAATCGGTCTAGCTATGGATCTTTTCACGAAGCTTAGCAACATCATATATATATGGGAGCTATATCTAAATCTGAACCGATTTTCAGAAAACTTAACACACAGCATTCTAGACTTTATTCAGTACGCTGTGCCAAATTTCGTGCAAATCGAAAGATATTTAGGGACTTTGGTGCACCATTTACCTTAAATCGGCTGTGGGAGCTATATCTAAATCTGAACCGATTTTCAGAAAACTTAACACACAGCATTCTAGACTTTATTCAGTACGCTGTGCCAAATTTCGTGCAAATCGAAAGATTTTTAGGGACATTGGTCCACAATTTACATTAAATCGGACGAGAATATATATGGAAGCTATATCTAAATCTGAACCGATTTCCAGGAAACTTAACACACTTCATTCTATGCTTTATTCAGTACGCTATGCCAAATTTCGTGCACATCGAAATATATATAGGGACTTTGGTGAACCATTTACCTTAAATCGGCCGAACATATATATGGGAGCTATATCTAAATCTGAACCGATTTTCAGGAAACTTAACACACGTTATTCTAGACCTTATTCATTACGTTATGCCAAATTTCGTGCAACTCGAAGGATATATAGGGCGAGAATATATATGGGAGCTATACCTAAATCCGAACCGATTTTCACGAAACTTTGCACACATCACTCTAATCTTAATTCAGTACGCTGTGCCAAATTTCGTGCAATATTGAGGGACTTTGGTATACCATTTACATAAAATCGAACAACAATATATCTAAAATCGAACAAAAATATATCTATATCTAAATTTGAGCCGATTTTCAAGAAATTTTACAGACATCAATCTAGACTTCATTCAACACGCTGTGCCAAATTTTATACAAATCGAAAGGTATATAGGGACTTTGGAGCACCATTTACATAAAATCGGACAAAACTATATATGGGAGCTATATCTAAATCTGAACCGATTTTCAGGAAACTTAACACACAGCATTCTAGACTTGATTCAGTACGCTGTGCCAAATTTCGTGCAAATCGAAAGACATATAGGGACTTTGGTGCCCCATTTATCTTTAATCGGCCGAAAATATATATGCGAGCTATATCTACATCTGAACCGATTTTCAAAAAAATTTAACACACATCATTCTAAACTCAATTCAGTACGCCATGCCACATTTCGTGCAAATCGAAAGTTTTATAGGGTCTATGGTCCACCATTTACATTAAATCGGACGAAAATATATATGGGAGCTATATCTAAATCTGGACCGATTTTCAGTAAACTGAACACACATCATTCTAGATTTAATCCAGTACGCTATGCCAAATTTCGTGCAAATCGAAGGATATATAGGGACTTTGGTACACCATTTACCTTAAATCGGACGAAAATATATATCGGTGCTATATCCAAATCTGAACCGATTTTCAAGAAATTTTACACACATCTTTCTCGATACAATTCAGTGTGCTATGCCAAATTTCGTGCAAATCGAAAGATATATAGGGACTTTGGTGCACCATTTACCTTAAATCTGACGAAAATATATATCGGAGCTATATCCAAATCTGAACCGATTTTCAAGAAATTTTACACACATCTTTCTCGACACAATTCTGTGTGCTATGCCAAATTTCGTGCAAATCGAAGGATATATAGGGACGTTGGTGCATCATTTACATTACATCGGCCGAAAATATATATGGGAGCTATATCTAAATCTGAACCGATTTTCAGGAAACTTAACACACAGCATTCTAGACTTGATTCAGTACGCTGTGCCAAATTTCGTGCAAATCGAAAGATATATAGGGACTTTGGTTCCCCATATACCTTAGGTTAGGTTAGGGATGTACGGTTGTTGTAACAACCGTCCACTCGGAAACTTTGTCCATTGTGATCATCCTTTATGTATATATGTACCTATAAAGAAACGAAAAAATATAATGGAAGAGTAGGGAGGAAAAAATAGTGAGAAAGAAGGGAGCGGAACAGAGATTATTTTAGCCAAGTCAATTTTTTTTTTGTTTTTTGACAAAGCCTAGAATTTGGTTAGGGTCTATTTTGGAGAAGAAGACTAGATTATCAATTTCATAACTTCCAAACTGTTTATGTCTTTTGCTGATAAGCGATGGACATTTCCAAAGGATGTGCTCAATTGTTTCCAGTTCTTCTTCGTCCTCACAAAGACGACAGTAATCCTCTCCACTGGAGTCCCACTTAGAAGTGAGAGATCTAATTTTACAGTGACCAGTTATGATCCCCACAACGATTTTGATCTCCCTCTTACTGTGTTCCAGCAGCGAAAAAGTTATTTTACGAGGTCAGATAGATTTAGAGATTCTGCAAGCAGGTTCCCTTAGCCATCTGTTACCGACTACCTCGCAATGGAACGCACGGATTCTGCCAATGAAATAGCTAATGGGGGGTTTCACAGATCTCTCAATCAGAATCCCTGGACGACTGTGATCCCCCTCGGGCAAGCTCGTCGGCTATCTCATTCCCTTCAATGTCGTTATGTCTTGGAACCCAGCATAACCCAACTATCTGTCGAAAATAACATTCAGAGCGGTCTTACAATCATGAACTGCTTTCGAATTTATAGTATGCGACTTCACCGCTTTCAGGGCCGCCTGACTATCTACATATATAGTCACCGGTCCCGTAATGTCGGCATTAAGTGATTTTACTATCTCGGACGCTTTCGTGATTGCGAGAATCTCTGTTGATTTTATATGAGTTCTGTATACCTAATTCCCTACAGTAAACGCCTGCGCCAGTGCCTTCCTCTATCTTGGACCGTCTGTGAAGATTGCCAGACCTGGCAGAGGTAGGGAGCCACTAGTCCAGGATTTCCTACTAGGAAATTCCACTTTGATGTCATTAAAGTCCCTATGGGGGGGGGGGGGGGAATATAATCACTGATATGACTATCGCCCCCAAAGAGGTCATAACCTGGCGTTATGTTTAGGATACTGGCATGACCATAGTTCAGCGATTTCAAGGCATCTGTTTCTCGGAGTCTCAGGGCACACCTGGCCGCCTAGAATTTGATCAAAATATCCAATGGTTGGAGATTCAAGATTGCGTTCAAGGCTGCCTGTGGTGTACTTCTTAATGCTGCGGTGATCAGAATTGAAGCCGATCGCTGTACTGATCTCAGTTTTGTCAGCAGCTTCTTTTTGTTCACCCCCTGCCACCAGACAAGACAACCATAAGTAAGTATGGCTAAGACGATCGTCGTATACAGCCAGTGTATAATTCCGGGCCTCAATCCCCAACTCTTGCCTAAGGAATTTTTGCATGAATAGAGTGCCAGCAATTCCTTCTTGGAGCGTTCCTCAACATTCCTATTCCATAGTAACTTGCGGTCTAGGATAGTGCCAAGATATTTAGCTTCATCAGAAAGGGTTAAAGTCACTCCTTCAAGTGATGACAGACGGAAACTAGGAATTTTGTGCTTCCACGATCCACGCCTTTTTTAAAAAATCCACGCCTTGTATAGACCCTTGAAAAAATATTTTTAAAAAATCCACGCCTTGTATAGAGCCTTGAAAAAATATTTTTAAAAAATCCACGCCTTGTATAGAGCCTTGAAAAAATATTTTTAAAAAATCCACGCCTTGTATAGAGCCTTAAAAAATATTTTTAAAAAATCCACGCCTTGCATAGAGCCTTGAAAAAATATTTTTAAAAAATCCACGCCTTGTATAGAGCCTTGAAAAAATATTTTTAAAAAATCCACGCATTGTATAGAGCCTTGAAAAAATATTTTTAAAAAATCCACGCCTTGTATAGAGCCATGAAAAAATATTTTTAAAAAATCCACGCCTTGTATAGAGCCTTGAAAAAATATTTTTAAAAAATCCACGCCTTGTATAGAGCCTTGAAATATTTTTAAAAAATTCACGCCTTGTATAGAGCATTGAAAAAATATTTTTAAAAAATCCACGCCTTGTATAGAGCCTTGAAAAAATATTATTTAAAAAATCCACGCCTTGTATAGAGCCTTGAAAAAATATTCTTTAAAAAATCCACGCCTTGTATAGAGCCTTGAAAAAATATTTTTAAAAAATCCACGCCTTGTATAGAGCCTTGAAAAAATATTTTTAAAAAATCCACGCCTTGTATAGAGCCTTGAAAAAATATTTTCAAAAAAATCCACGCCTTGTATAGAGCCTTGAAAAAATATTTTCAAAAAAATCCACGCCTTGTATAGAGCCTTGAAAAAATATTTTTAAAAAATCCACGCCTTGTATAGAGCCTTGAAAAAATATTCTTTAAAAAATCCACGCCTTGTATAGAGCCTGGAAAAAATATTCTTTAAAAAATCCACGCCTTGTATAGAGCCTTGAAAAAATATTTTTAAAAAATCCACGCCTTGTATAGAGCCTTGAAAAAATATTTTTAAAAAATCCACGCCTTGTATAGAGCCTTGAAAAAATATTTTTAAAAAATCCACGCCTTGTATAGACCCTTGAAAAAATATTTTTAAAAAATCCACGCCTTGTATAGAGCCTTGAAAAAATATTTTTTAAAAATCCACGCCTTGTATAGAGCCTTGAAAAAATATTTTTAAAAAATCCACGCCTTATATATGTCCCCGAAAAAAATGA